>NC_069501.1:249733170-249933170 GCF_027579735.1 Bombina bombina
TATGTGAAAAAGTATGAAGGAATTGTTCAAAATTCACCAAAATTTCACCACAGTGTCATAAAGCCTTAAAAGTATTGCACACCAAATTTGAAAGCTTTAACCCTTAAAATAACGGAACCGGGGCCGTTTTTACATTTAACCCCTATACAGTCCCAGGTATCTGCTTTGCTGGGACCCAACCAAGCCCAGAGGGGAATACGATACCAAATGACGCCTTCTATAAGCTTTTTCAGTGGTTTTCAGCTCCTCACACATGCATCTGCATGCCTTGCTCTCCAAAAACAACTGTGCATTAGTGGCGCGAAAATGAGGCTCTGCCTATGACTAGAAAAGGCCCCCATCTGAAAAAGGTGTCCAATACAGTGCCTGCCGTTTTTTAAAACAATCCCCAAGATTATAATAACTATTAAGAGTTATAATCTGTCAAATATGCTAGTAAAGTAATCGTTTTAGCCCAGAAAAATGTCTACCAGTTTTTTAAGCCCTTATGAAGCCCTTTATTCTTTTACTTAAAACTAAGAAAATGGCTTACCGGTCCCCATAGGGAAAATGACAGCCTTCCAGCATTACAAAGTCTTGTTAGAAATGTGGCCAGTCATACCTCAAGCAGAAAAGTCTGCCAACTGTTTCCCCCAACTGAAGTTACTTCATCTCAACAGTCCTGTGTGGAAACAGCAATCGATTTTAGTAACGTTTGCTAAAATCATCTTCCTCTTACAAACAGAAATCTTCATCTCTTTTCTGTTTCAGAGTAAATAGTACATACCAGCACTATTTTAAAATAACAAACACTTGATTGAAGGATAAAAACTACATTTAAACACCAAAAAACTCTTAACCATCTCCGTGGAGATGTTGCCTGTGCAACGGCAAAGAGAATGACTGGGGTAGGCGGAGCCTAGGAGGGATCATGTGACCAGCTTTGCTGGGCTCTTTGCCATTTCCTGTTGGGGAAGAGAATATCCCACAAGTAAGGATGACGCCGTGGACCGGACACACCTATGTTGGAGAAATGAATATGAATATATATATATATATATATATATATATATATATATATATATATATATATATATATCTTACACAACCTTAGCACTCCCTGTAAGGTAACAATGGCTAGTGCAGAGTCTCCAAACACACTCCAAAGAAATAACTTGCACCCAGTTTCTTTAATAAGGATGTTACAACTTTATTCACGTATTGTAGTACACGTCACACCCAAAAACATCTAACGTTTCGGTCCTCCACCTGGGACCTTTATCAAAGATACAATACAAACTTAAACACCCACCTTAAATAGTATTCCACATAGGGATCTATACACACTTCATCTGAAAATCACCAAACAGGAACAGCAGGCACCAACGTCCTGTGATGACATCACAAAATTACCAAAAAAACTACTAAACTAAAAGTTTAGAAATAAGTACTAAAGACAAATTTCCACATCAAAATAAACATCAGGAGGGTTAAATTGCATCCTTGTGCTTCATAATCTATGCACAGATCATCAAAAAATAAAAAATGATAAAAAATGATCCGTCATGGCAACAGAAAAAAAAAAAGTAAAATTACAAAACGGAAATTGCTTCCTCCTGTCCCTAGGTTATTTACATATATACACAAAAAATCTCATTTTAAGTACCAATCAAAATCACAGTAGGGTAAATCATACTCCATAAAATACTGAGCACATTACTTACTAATACTATCTCTCACTTATCCTAACTGATATGAGTAAGATGACCAAGATATATGACCTAAGATAAAACTTAAGCACATAGTTAAAACAATCAAAGAAAACAAAAACAAACAGCAACTAAATTATCTTTCATCCAAAAAACATGAGAGCCAGACTTGCTTATTGAGACCCCAGGGTTCCATTATTTGCAATATATATATATATATATATATATATATATATATATATATATATATATATATATATATATATATATATATATATATATATATATATATATATATATATATATAATATAGAAGGGCACTCAGGATTTGTAAATTCAAAAATAGAAAAAAAAATTCTTTATTCGTTACATCAAAAAAGAATGGTCGACGTTTCGGCCATCATTCACGCCTTCATCAGGACATATTAAATCTGCAAACAGCTGTGCAGCGGAACTCCCAAACACAAAAAAGGCGTGTCAACTAGTATGATTTAAAGAAAAAATTTTGAATTTATAAATCCTGAGAGTGCCCATCTATATACGGATTTACATACTTATTTTCTGAGGATTGCACCCAGGTCTACTACACACCACCTAGGTTGGAGTGCTGGGCTACAGCAGAGGTCAACAAATCTTTAAAATTTAGGAGCTAGTAAGAATATTTAGTAGCCAGACAGTGGTATTTGAATGTAGATATGTGGAGATTAACGCAAAAAGTTAGCAGCCAGTGGCTACCTGGCTCCAGGGTTTGTCGAGCCCTGGGCTACAGGCTAATTGATTATATATATATATATATATATATATATATATATATATATATATATATATATATATATATATATATATATATATATATATATACACACATATATACACATACATACAAGAGTCTATTGGTCCCCATATCTGCACTCCATACTCTAGCTTTTCCAGTGAAGATCATACATACTGCCTCAGCATACAGCACTTTTTGATTCATCTCCAGGCTGCTGCTCTGACGAACCAGTCGAAGGAATTGCAGGTGCCTATGAGGATATATTCTGAAGGGTGATTACTTACCTCATATAGATTGAGGTTTTTTGAAGTAAGTGTTTGAAAACAGGGGAGATTCCATCCCCGTAGATATCACTTCATTTCCATAGAAGACAGGCGCAGAACACAATACTTCTATACATATTCATCTAGTGGAGGCATAGTGGGAGCTTTCACACAACTATCTAGTTCAGCTGCCTATCTTCAGATTTATACAATCTTATGGACTTTGCATTATTTGCATCTAACATCAACTAATATTTGTAATTCATTTTGACTGTTATTGTGATTCTTATTTGTTTATTTCCTCACATGACATCAGGATAGCGCAGTCTTCCTATCTTTTTGTGTGTGTATATATATGTGTGTATATATATATATATATATATATATATATATATATATATATATATATATATCTATCTATCTATATATCTATCTATCTATATATATATATCTATCTATCTATCTAAAGAGTCAAAAGTAGATTATAGCCAGCACACAACTTATTTCCAGCTAAATTACTACACATCCTGTGTCATAAAAAGGGGAGACAAACCCAAGTAGTGTTCAAAATATTTTTATATATACCAAAGCCAGAAACATTTGACACCTGAGGACAAAGTACTGCCTTATATTAAGAATATAATTTTCGTATTGGCCTACGGTGAAATTGGTAAACCTAGACTGTCAGAGGTCTCTATATTCAGCAGTATCGCTCAATTATAGGCTTAGCATTATAAGGAGTGGGAATTATGGTGACTGAATACAAACAAATTTTTTTTTTGTGGCAAAAAATAATACAGTGCAGAACAATACAACCACAACCATATGCCCTTAGCCCGTAAGGACAGTTATCCAAAGTATACATCTCCTCCAATACATTAAGCATAACAAACCATACTTAAATTCATTAATGAGATCTTACATTTAAAAAAAAACGCTAGGTATTGAAGAGCTAATAGTCAAAAATATTGCATGGAGTATAGTAATTTCTATGTGGTCAAAGGAAACTTAACAGCTGGCCTCAGGTTTTTTAGGTCTGTAACATATAGGACTCTTTTTGGGTCCTCAGGCTTATAGATAGATAAATTATCAAATTAGCGTATAGGGCCACCCTCAGGCCCTGGGTCCTATAAATGACCAGATAAATATAGAGCTTTCACATATATTTAGAGCTGCAACAACTAATCGTCATAATCGATAATAATCGATTATGAAAATAGTTGTCAACGAATCTCATAATCGATTAATCGATTAGTTGGTTTGCAATTAATTGGTCTGTGCACAACACCAGCTGCTTCACTCCAATGAGCTCCTGCATATGGTATTGTGTTTTATGGTTAGGTCCTTAGCCTAAAGGACGTCTACTTTTCACTTTTTCAGGACAGTATACGTTTACAACTACCCCTGGCTTATGTGCAACCCAGATATAATAGTCATCATTTGGATTGTTTATATTAAATCCGGTGATTTGGAACTATGCTTTTCATGATATAGTGCCAAGCTTGTTGTTTACACCTTGCCCCTAGATTGATAGGAGTTATTTAAATTGATGTGCACTATTATCTGTCTGCACAACTATTAGCGTATTGCTTGCTATTGCTGATTATATGTACTGTATAAATAAACGTGTAAGGCTTTGTGCTGTTATTGATATACAGTCCTTAGCGCTTTTGATTTTGTTTTTTATTGTTTTTTTTTAAGATTTTTAATAAATTGTGATATGTACCAGATTCAACCTTTATAAGTATATATCCGTTAGTTTTAGAGCGGACTAGATATTTCCCCTAACCTTATAGCTGGTTATTTACCATTGCATATAGATATTCAAGATATTTTTATGTTAGAATGAAGTCAGGCTTACTTTATTGAGAGGTCCCTTGCCAAGGTAGAAAACACTTAGCATTGGTGAAGAGCTAACGAAGATAAATATCCCACTTTGGTGAAATTGGCAAAACTCTACTTATGCACCTCAACAGCCTTTTCTCTGCTGCAGGAAATATAGCTGCAAACAGAGAACCAGCCTTAGCCAGAAGCATGTGGACATGTTGAGATTTTTGCATTTCAATTCAAAGTTTCTGAAAGAGTGAATAACAGAATGTTATTAACAGTGATAGTCTAACTCTTTCTAGTTCTACCTCTTTTCAAACAGTTTGTGGTTTTGTTTAATTATAAAACTGTGCTCTGCTGCTTAAGAATTGAAGAAACAGTTGTGTTAATGTAAAGTTTTAGTCTGAAGTTTATATTTGTAACACTCATTATGTGGATTTTATTTAAAACATAGAAAACTATTATTGATTCTCTTTTTATCCGATTAGTCGATTAATCGAAAAAATAATCGGCCGATTAATCGATTATGAAAATAATCGTTAGTTGCAGCCCTACATATATTACATATTGGGCCATATCAAGGCCCTGGACTATAACCCTCATCTTTAACCAAAAGGACCACACTTGGGTCCCTGACCACTGGAAAAAAGCTTATCGTAAGAGAGTGGGACAAGCGTGAAACCAAATAGGGGGGGGGAATATCATTAGCCGCTGTCTTGTCACATCTTTAAGAACAATAAGAGGGAGGTTTTCAATGGAATCAGTGTTCCTATGTTTAATAATTAAACTACTACTAAGGGGAAACCCCTTAGGGGGGGAAAAAGCGGTGCCAGCCAATCAGGTATTAAACAACAATTTACATATCTTAAGAATTAATAAACATAGAGCGCTAATAGCAATAACCCTGCAATAAAAACAACACTAGTTCGCCGAACTTACAAGTTCCACCTAAATAATTGCTGGTAGTGGTGCATTTAAGGTCATATTTATCCAAAAGTACACTGTGTCACCTACCCAGGGGCATGGGCCCTAAACCCCCAGGCTGGAGGCAAAATGCTGATCCTCTCCATAAACCTTAGTGTAATATAGCTAATATAATGTGGCTAAGGGAGAGTAGGAAGACCATTGAAGTAAAATATTAAAACATCTGTCATCCTATCTGTGGATCTTACAATAGGGAACTACTCGTTACCTAAGATACATACATAACCCTTTGCGCAGAACTAGCGTAAAAAAACCCCAAAAAAAAACATATACATAAGCATAATGAGACAACCTGAACTGGAATATCTGACTGTAAACATTAGCATAAATGTTATTCTCTATCAGTAAAAACATGACTAATTAGAAAAGTCGTCATCAACAATACAAAACTTAGAAAAATTTAAAGGTTAACGATGAACATCAAACACAGTCCAAAGTGTCTCTACCCAATCCGATATCTACCACCACCTTGGGCTGACCCCTTTAACTTGGAAAGCCCGGTGAGCATCTGAGTCCCGGGCCAAGAACAACGCTGAGAATCACAGTCCAAGTGTAGAAGGAGTTCTAATTGCAGTAAATAGAAACCATCTTGTCTGCGGGGCTTCAGGGTCAGCTGTCGTTCAGCTTGTTTCAGATATTCTCCGGCGTCTCTCTGACCTCTATGAGCAAGGCCAACTTCTTTCTGGATATCACAAGACGTCTCACCATCTCCAGACCTAGCGATAGTGTTAGCTTCCGTATGGGCTGAAGTAATTGCTATTCCTCCGTTCTTACTGGAAATCCCTTCCAGTATCTTCTGAGCATATCTCTGGTGTAAACGAGAAGAGCCGTTAAGATTGTTGCGGATCTCGTACCCGATTCTCCTGGGCACCAGAGCCAGTCACCCTGTTGTCATCTATAGAGATCCACTTATCGGCGGGTTTAGTGCAGAGTATGCTCTGGGATGGAGCAGTAAGCCGCGATCCAGCGCCATCTTGGGATTCATGGCGCCCATTTATTTTCTCACACCGCCCTATAAGCATTGAGTGTATGTCCAGGATAAATTCCCCAAATATAGAGCAAAGTGTGTCCATCATTGTCGCCTTGAAAAAAGTATTCTATCACAAGTCTTTATATCAGGGGTATCGTCCTTTATAGCAACTGCCGCTGCCTCTCAAACAGTTCTGTTGGCGTTCAGGCTAACATATGTATTGCGTCTTCTCCGCCTATTTGCACAATCTAGTATACGTTCTCAACTAGAAGATTGAGTTTAAGACATCAAGAATGTTGAGAATAAGTCTCAAAAAGGATTCGATTTCTAGTTTTTATGCTCAATATTCAGGTTTAAGTCCAGGAGCTCACTGAAAATGCTGCTAGTCCTTTTGGCGGCTGGCTTCGCCCCCACAAACATAAATTTTACTCTAATAATGTTATTACCTAAGTTCTTACCTAACCTCTTACTTTGAATTTTTTTTTAAAATCACTGCGGTAGAATGCTAAACATAGTTAACCAATTAAAATAATAATTAAAAAGACAAAAATAAAATAACTTAGAAAAAAATATAAAAATAAATATAGAGTGACCAATAATTTTACTGCAGTTCATCCTTAGTCAGTGAGTAAGTAAGAGGTTAGGTAAGAGAACTTAGGGAATATCATTCCCTAAAAGAGAGGATCCAACAGCACTACACATAAGTAAATATGGACTACTGCCCAGTGAAAGGATACTTGGGTATTATTGACCAAAGTTCCGGGGTAGGTGCTGTGTATATTAGAAACTGAATTATGTGGAAATTGTGGAGAATAGGAGATTCTGCACAACAAGTATACACTATTAGCACTCCAGAGTCCTAAAGGGTAGGTAACCCACAGGTAATAATGAAAATGATAAAGATACTGTGTCAATACTATGACAGAAAATGGGTCAAATAGATGAGAGAAACTGAATTAAAATGTAACTTTTATTAGTACATAAGGTTAAAAAATTCTCACACAAACACAACACACAATTAAAACTACGAATAGGGGGGGGATTGGCTCAGCGTGCCGTATAAATAGTGGGTGCTAACAATATAGAATAATAACTCTCGTAGTCATAAATGTATGGTAGCTAATAGCTGGCCAATGGGTAATGGCCAGAATAACATAATTTATGCTTACCTGATAAATTACTTTCTCTTACGGTGTATCCAGTCCACGGATTCATCCTTACTTGTGGGATATTCTCAATCCCTACAGGAAGTGGCAAATAGAGCACACAGCAGAGCTGTCCATATAGCTCCCCTCAGGCTCCGCCCCCCAGTCATTCGACCGACGGGGGAAACCATAGGGTGCAGTGGTGACTGTAGTTTTACAAAATTAAATTTGAACCTGACTTAATTGCCAGGGCGGGCCGTGGACTCGATACATCACAAGAGAAAGTAATTTATCAGGTAAGCATAAATTCTGTTTTCTCTTACATGGTGTATCCAGTCCACGGATTCATCCTTACTTGTGGGATACCAATACCAAAGCTTTAGGACACGGATGAAGGGAGGGAACAAGTCAGGTAACCTAAACGGAAGGCACCACTGCTTGCAAAACCTCTCTCCCAAAAATAGCCTCCGAAGAAGCAAAAGTATTGAATTTGTAAAATTTGGCAAATGTATGCAGTGAAGACCAAGTCGCTGCCTTACAAATCTGTTCAACAGAAGCCTCATTCTTGAAAGCCCATGTGGAAGCCACAGCTCTAGTGGAATGAGCTGTAATTCGTTCAGGAGGCTGCTGTCCAGCAGTCTCATAAGCCAATCGGATGATGCTTTTCAGCCAGAAGGAAAGAGGTAGTAGTCGCTTTCTGACCTCTCCTCTTACCAGAATATACAACAAACAAAGATGATGTTTGTCTGAAATCTTTAGTTGCTTTTAAATAGAATTTTAAAGCACGAACCACATCAAGATTGTGTAACAGTCGATCCTTCTTAGAAACTGGATTAGGACACAGAGAAGGAACAATAATTTCCTGGTTAATATTCTTATTAGAAACCACTTTTGGAAGGAAACCAGGTTTGGTACGCAAAACAACCTTATCTGCATGGAACACCAGATAGGGTGAATTACACTGCAAAGCAGACAATTCAGAAACTCTTCAAGCAGAAGAAATAGCTACCAAAAAAACAAAACTTTCCAAGATAATAACTTAATATCTATGGAATGCAAAGGTTCAAACGGAACCCCTTGAAGAACTGAAATAACTAAATTTAGACTCCATGGAGGAGCCACAGGCTTGTAAACAGGCTTGATTCTAACTAAGGCCTGTGCAAACGCCTGAACGTCTGGTACAGCTGCCAGACGCTTGTGTAACAGGATAGACAGAGCAGATATCTGTCCCTTTAAGGAACTAGCTGACAAACCTTTTTCCAATCCTTCTTGGAGAAAAGACAATATCCTTGGAATCCTAACTTTACTCCACGAGTAACCCTTGGATTCACACCAATAAAGATATTTCCGCCATATCTTATGGTAAATTTTCCTGGTGACAGGCTTTCTGGCCTGGATCAGAGTATCTATAACTGATTCAGAGAACCCACGCTTAGCTAGAATTAAGCGTTCAATCTCCAAGCAGTCAGCTGCAGAGAAACTAGATTTGGATGCTTGAATGGACCTTGAATTAGAAGATCCTGCCTCGATGGCAGTTTCCATGGTGGAGCCGATGACATGTCCACTAGGTCTGCAAACCAAGTCCTGCATGGCCACGCAGGCACTATCAGAATTAGCGAAGCCTTCTCCTGTTTGATTCTGGCTACTAGCCGAGGGAGAAGAGGAAACGGTGGAAAGACATAAGCTAGACTGAATGACCAAGGCGCTACTAAAGCATTTATCAATGCTGCCTTGGGATCCCTGGATCTGGATCCGTAAAGGGGAAGTTTGGTGTTCTGACGGGATGCCATCAGATCCAATTCTGGAATGCCCCATAGCTGGGTCGGCTGAGCAAAAACCTCCGGGGTGGAGTTCCCACTACCCCGGATGGAAAGTCTGACGACTCAGAAAATCCGCCTCCCAGTTGTCTACTCCTGGGATGTGAATTGCAGATAGATGGCAGGAGTGATACTCCGCCTATTTGATGATCTTGGTTACTTCCTTCATCGCTAGGGAACTCTTTGTTCCTCCCTGATGATTGATGTACGCTACAGTCGTGATGTTGTCCGACTGAAATCTGATGAATTTGGCCTCCGCTAGTTGAGGCCACGCCTGGAGCGTATTGAATATCGCTCTCAGTTCCAAAATGCTTATCGGGGAGAAGAGATTCTTCCCGAGACCATTGACCCTGAGCTTTCAGGGAGTCCCAGACCGCACCCCAGCCTAACAGACTGGCATCGGTCGTGACAATGATCCACTCCGGTCTGCGGAAACTCATTCCCTGAGACAGGTGATCCTGAGAAAACCACCAGAGAAGAGTCTCTGGTTTTCTGGTCCATTTGTATTTGAGGAGACAAATCTGCAAAATCCCCATTCCACTGTTTAAGCATGCACAGTTGCAGTGGTCTTAGATGAATTCGGGCAAAAGGGACTACATCCATTGCCGCAACCATTAAACCAATTACCTCCATGCACTGAGCCACAGAAGGCTGAGGAATGGAATGAAGAACTCGGCAAGTATTCAAAAGTTTTGACTTCCTGACCTCTGTTAGAAAGATTTTAATTTCTACCGAGTCTATTAGTGTTCCCAGGAAGGGAACCCTTGTGAGCGGGGACAGAGAACTTTTTTCTACGTTCACCTTCCACCCGTGAGACCTTAGAAAGGCCAGAACAATGTCCGTATGAGCCTTGGCTCTGTGAAAAGACGACGCCTGTATTAAGATGTCGTCTAGGTAAGGTGCTACTGCAATGCCCCGCGGTCTTAGTACCGCTACAAGGGACCCTAGCACCTTTGAGAAAATTCTGGGAGCGGTGGCCAAACCGAAAGGAAGGGCCACGAACTAGTAATGCGTATCCAGAAAGGCGAACCTTAGGAACTGATGACGATCTTTGTGGATAGGAATATGTAGGTACGCATCCTTTAGATCCACGGTAGTCATATATTGACCTTCCTGGATCATCGCAAGATTGTCCGAATGGTTTCCACTTTGAAAGATGGAACTCTGAGGAATTTGTTTAGAATTTTTAGATCCAGGATTGGCCTGAAAGTTCCTTCCTTTTTGGGAACTACAAACAGGTTTGAGTAAAAGCCCAGTCCTTGTTCTGCAATTGGAACTGGGTGTATCATTCCCATCTTTAGAAGATCTTCTACACAGCGTAAGAATGCCTGTTTCTTTGTCTGGTCTGAAGACAAACGAGAAATGTGGAACCTTCCCGTTGGGGGAGAGTTCTTGAATTCTATAAGATACCCCTGAGCAACAATTTCTAATGCCCAGGGATCTGAAACATCTCTTGCCAAAGCCCGAGCAAAGAGAGAAAGTCTGCCCCCTACTAGATCCGGTCCCGGATCGGGGGGCTACCCCTTCATGCTGTCTTGGCAGCAGGCGCAGGCTTCTTGGCCTGTTTACCCTTATTCCAGCCCTGCAAGGGTTTCCAGGTTGCTTAAGGCTGTGAAGAGTTACCCTCTTGCTTTGCGGCAGCAGAGGTTGAAGCAGGTCCGCTCATGAAGTTGCGAAAGTAGCCAAAATTAGCCTTGTTTTTGGCCTTAAACGGTCTATCCTGCGGGAGGGCATGATCCTTCCCTCCAGTGATATCCGCGATAATTTCTTTCAACTCGTGACCAAACAGGGTCTTTCCCTTGAAAGGAATGTTTATAGTAACTTAGTTTTGGACGACACGTCAGCCGACCATGATTTGAGCCAAAGCGCTCTTCGCGCCATAATGGCAAAACCTGAATTTTTCACCGCTAACTTAGCTAATTGGAAAGCGGCATCAGTGATAAAAGAATTAGCCAGCTTTAGAGCGTGAATTCTATCCATGACTTCGTCATATGAAGTCTCCCTCTGGAGCGACTCCTCCAGCGCCTCAAACCAAAAAGCCGCTGCAGTAGTTACAGGAATAATGCAGGCAATTGGTTGAAGGAAACCTTGCTGAACAAACATTTTCTTCAGCAAACCTTCCAATTTTTTATCCATAGGGTCTTTAAAAGCACAACTGTCTTCTATAGGTATAGTTGTACGCTTAGCAAGTGTTGAAACTGCTCCCTCTACCTTAGGGACCATCTGCCATGAGTCCCGCCTGGGGTCATTTATGGGGATCATTTTCCTAAAGATAAGGGGGGGGGGGGGGGGGCAAAAGATACACCTGGTCTCTCCCACTCCCTAGTCACAATATCCGCCACCCTCTTCGGGATCGGAAACGCATCAGTGTATACAGGGACCTCTAAAAACCTGTCCATTTTACACAATTTTTCTGGGACCACCATGGGGTCACAATCATCCAGCGTAGCTAAAACCTCCTTAAGCAGGACGCGGAGGTGTTCCAGCTTAAATTTAAACGCTAAGGAATCTGAATCTGCCCGCTTAGAAACTTTTCCTGTCTCTGACAGACCATCCCTCACTGCCACTTCAGAGTGTTGTGAGGGTACAACAGACAAATCATCCAAAGCTTCTGATTGCTCATCCTCTGTTCTTAAAACTGAGCTATCACGCTTTTTTGGAAAAACTGGCAGTTTGGATAGAAATGCCGCAAGGGAATTATCCATGACTGCTGCTAATTGTTGTAATGTAATAGGGCACAATGCACTAGAGGTACTAGGGAACGCTTGCGCGGGCGTAACTGGTGTCGACACATGGGGAGAGGAAGGAGGACTGTCCTCATTACCTTCCGTCAAGGAATCATCTTGGGCTACATTTTTAAGTGTCACTGCATGGTCATTAAAATGTTTAGATACCTTAGCACACTTTAAACACAAATGCAATGGGGGTACCGCCATGGCTTTTAAACACATAGAACAAGGTCTATCTGTAGGCTCAGACATGTTAGACAGACTTAGATAGCACTCAAATACAGAAAAATACACTTTTTGAAAAAATGTTACTGTGCCTTTAAATAATAAAAAGCACACTTTTTTACCAAATCTCAAAAAAACATCCGATCTTTATGAAATTTACAACATATGATCCTAATGCTTTGAAATGATTGCACACCAAGTTTCAAGCCAATTAACCCCTTTTTGCCCAAACCGGAGCAAATTGAAGCTGGCCCCCGGTTTAACACACTACCTTCCTTGGGGATTAGTTTTGGAACGAAAATAAGCCTCCCTGTAGTCCTCCTGCAATCTCTGGACTCTACATGTGAAGCTGCATGAAGCTGTCTTGCAAAAGAACTGCGCAACTGAGGCGCGAAAATTAGGCCCCCTCCATCTTCACACCGGAGTTGTGGGGCCTTCCTAAGCCAAATTAGGTGTCTAAATTATGCCAGGCGTATAAAACCCCAAAAAAAGTGTTCCCAACATAATAAACACTTGTGCAAATGTCAGATTATAGTAAAAAATAATCGATTTTCCCCATAACAGTGTCCACCAGTGATTTAAGCCCTTTTAACTAAGCCATCCTTCTATACCGAGTCTCAGAATATGGCTTACCTTCCCACATGGGGATTTCTGTCAGTCTTCTAGCATTACCAAGTCTTGTTAGAAAAAAAGTGACTGAGCTTACCTTATGCAGTTAAGCCTGCAAACTGTTCCTCCCAACTGAAGTTCTCCGGTACTCAACAGTCCTGTGTGGGAACAGCAATGGATTTTAGTTACAACATGCTAAAAAAAAAATTCCTCTCAGCAGAAATCTTCATCACTTTCTGCCTCAGAGTAAATAGTACAAACCGGCACTATTTTAAAATAAACTCTTGATTGAAGAAATAAAAACTACAAATCTAACACCACATACTCTTTACCCTCCCGTGGAGAAGCTACTTGTTAGAGCGGCAAAGAGAATGACTGGGGGGGCGGAGCCTGAGGGGAGCTATGTGGACAGCTCTGCTGTGTGCTCTCTTTGCCACTTCCTGTAGGGATTGAGAATATCCCACAAGGATGAATCCGTGGACTGGATACACCATGTAAGAGAAATTATCTATCTATCTATATATATATATATATATATATATATATATATATATATATATATATATATATATATATATATATATATATATATATATATATATATATATATATATATATATATATATCTATATCCATATCTATATCTATATATATATATCTATCTATCTATCTATAGCTTAGTGATAGTTACTCCTAAGTTGGTAAAGTGGCATTAGTTAGTGGTAGATAAATGTTGCCAAAAAGCTAAGCTGGTAAGGTACTATATAATGTCAGAGACAAACAGTAGCTGAATATTAACCGCTCTGTAAGTGATCTTACATGGAGAGCAGCATATCTAGTGACTACAGATAAAATGGACTGACTAGTCTAAGTTTGTTTAGATATAATAGAAAGTCAGAGAGACATATATGTCTAAGTCTAAATCCAAACAAAAATAAATAGTAAGTCAATTGTAACACTAAGCTAATAGACCACCATTAACACAATGATTATAGTATATACTGGTTATCAGTTATTGTGTTTATGGCTAGCGATATGAAGCGCATAAACAGTTCGTATTACTTGTGGGACTTTTGGTTGGTTGAAGTGTATTAGTACTGCAGCAATTAGGGATACATGCCGTGTGTACCAATTTAAATTACAATAAAAGTTGTGGTTACAATATTTCCACTAGTTGATTTGCTTACAACGCCGTTATTTTAGGATTAAGTTAGATTGGTGTTCACTGGTATGCTTAATGACACTTATGTTTGTACTGTGGCATTATACTTGTTATACATTCGTTGAAAAAAGTTCTCTGATCACAAATCTTAGTGAGTTTGATTTCAAATGTCACTTTGTTAGATATATATATATATATATATATATATATATATATATATATATATATATATATATTTTATTTATTTTTTTATTTTTTTTACACAGTGGATGTAAAAAGTCTACACATCCCTGTTAAAATGTCATGTTTCTGTGATGTAAAAAAATTAGACAAAGATAAATCATTACAGAACTTTTTCCACCTTTAATGTGACCTATTAACTGTACAACTCAATTGCAAAACAAACTAAAATATTTTAGGTGGAGGGAAGTAGAAATAAAAAAACAAATAATATGGTTGCATAAGTGTGCACACCCTTAAACTAACACTTTGTTGAAGCACTCTTTGATTTTATTACAGCACTCAGTCTTTTGGGTATGAGTTTTTCAGCATGGCACATCTTGACTTGGCAAGATTTGCCCACTCTTCTTTGCAAAAACACTCCAAATCTATCAGATTGTGAGGGCATCTCTTGTGCACAGCCCACTTAAGATCACCCCACAGATTTTCAATTGGATTCAGGTCTGGGCTCTGACTGGGCCATTCCAAAACTTTAAACTTCTCCTAGTGAAGCCATTCCTTTGTTGATTTGGATGTATGCATGGGGCGTTGTCATGCTGAAAGATGATGTTCCTCTTCATGTTTAGCTTTCTAGCAGAAGCCTGAAGGTTTTGTGCCAATATTGTCTGGTATTTGGAACTGTTCATAATTCCTTCTACCTTGACTAAGGCCCCAGCTCCAGGTGAAGAAAAACAGACCCAAAGCATGATGCTGCCACCAAAATGCTTTACTGTGAGTATGGTGTTCTTTTGGTTGTATGCAGTGTTTTTCTACGCCTAACATATCTTTTGGAATTATGGCCAAAAAGTTTAATCTTGGTTTCATCAGACCATAACACCTTTTCCCCACATGCTTTTGGGAGACTTCAGATGTGTTTTTGCAAAATTTAGCTGGGCTTGGATGTTTTTTTTTTCGTAAGCAAAGGCTTCCGTCTTGACACTCTACCCCATAGCCCAGACATATGAAGAATACGGGCGATTGTTGTCACATGCACCACACAGCCAGTACTTGCCAGATATTCCTGCAGCTCCTTTAATGGTGCTGTAAGCCTCTTGGCAGCCTCCCAGACCAGTTTTCTTCTCGTCTTTTCATCAATTTTGGAGGGACGTCCAGTTCTTGGTAATGTTTTTGTTGCGCCATATTTTCTCCACTTGATGACTGTCTTCACTGTGTTCCATGGTATATCTAATACCTTGGAAATTCTTTTGTACTGTTCTCCTGACTGATACCTTTTAACAAAGATCCCTCTGATGCTTTGGAAGCTCTCTGCTAACCATGGCTTTTGCTGAAATGATTTATCTTTTTCTCATTTTTTTACATCACAGAAACCTGACATTTTAACAGGGGTGTGTAGACTTTTTACATCCACTGTATACACACACACACACACACATACATACACAGTGGATATAAAAAGTCTACACACCCCTGTTAAAATGTCAGGTTTCTGTGATGTAAAAAAATAAGACAAAGATAAATCATTTCAGAACTTTTTCCACCTTTAAAGGGACATTCAACACCCGCTATAACCTTCTCATGTATTTCAAACCGAATCCAGAATCCGCCTGCACCGCATCCCAGCCTTGTTTACATATCCCATGTCCAAGTAATCCTGATCGTTATACCTTGCAGTATTCTGTAAATATGGCCGCCTAACTCCTCCCCTTCACGCTTCTTCCCCAGCACTCATCCCTTCATACACGTTCAGGTTATTTTCTGATGACACTCTTACAACGTCATCGCGCATGCGCATTTCTTACAAACAGAGCGCAATCGTAATCACTACCAGATCTGTTCATGTCTTCATATTCTAAATACTAGACAACAATAATATGTATTTCAGAATAAGCCATAACATTTTATCATAAATACATGTGTGTGTGTATAATCACCAAAATTCAGTGTATCTTGAAAATGCCACTATCATCTATTGATTATAAAAATAACAGTAAGGTGCAGTATACCTATTCATTATACGATTGAACATGGTGCTCAAAAAATAAACAATGTAACAAATTAAAAAACAGAATTTATGCTTACCTGATAAATTACTTTCTCCAACGGTGTGTCCGGTCCACGGCGTCATCCTTACTTGTGGGATATTCTCTTCCCCAACAGGAAATGGCAAAGAGTCCCAGCAAAGCTGGTCACATGATCCCTCCTAGGCTCCGCCCACCCCAGTCATTCGACCGACGGACAGGAGGAAATATATATAGGAGAAACCATATGATACCGTGGTGACTGTAGTTAGAGAAAATAATTCATCAGACCTGATTAAAAAACCAGGGCGGGCCGTGGACCGGACACACCGTTGGAGAAAGTAATTTATCAGGTAAGCATAAATTCTGTTTTCTCCAACATAGGTGTGTCCGGTCCACGGCGTCATCCTTACTTGTGGGAACCAATACCAAAGCTTTAGGACACGGATGAAGGGAGGGAGCAAATCAGGTCACCTAAATGGAAGGCACCACGGCTTGCAAAAACCTTTCTCCCAAAAATAGCCTCCGAAGAAGCAAAAGTATCAAATTTGTAAAATTTGGCAAAAGTGTGCAGTGAAGACCAAGTCGCTGCCTTACATATCTGGTCAACAGAAGCCTCGTTCTTGAAGGCCCATGTGGAAGCCACAGCCCTAGTGGAGTGAGCTGTGATTCTTTCAGGAGGCTGCCGTCCGGCAGTCTCATAAGCCAATCGGATAATGCTTTTAAGCCAAAAGGAAAGAGAGGTAGAAGTCGCTTTTTGACCTCTCCTTTTACCAGAATAAACAACAAACAAGGAAGATTTTTGTCTGAAATCTTTGGTAGCCTCTAAATAGAATTTTAGAGCACGGACTACGTCCAAATTGTGTAACAAACGTTCCTTCTTTGAAACTGGATTCGGACACAAAGAAGGTACAACTATCTCCTGGTTAATATTTTTGTTGGAAACAACTTTCGGAAGAAAACCAGGCTTAGTACGCAAAACCACCTTATCTGCATGGAACACCAGATAGGGCGGAGAACACTGCAGAGCAGATAACTCTGAAACTCTTCTAGCAGAAGAAATTGCAACCAAAAACAAAACTTTCCAAGATAATAACTTAATATCTACGGAATGTAAGGGTTCAAACGGAACCCCTTGAAGAACTGAAAGAACTAGATTTAAACTCCAGGGAGGAGTCAAAGGTCTATAAACAGGCTTGATCCTAACCAGAGCCTGAACAAATGCTTGAACATCTGGCATAGCTGCCAGTCGTTTGTGTAGTAAGACAGATAAAGCAGAAATCTGTCCCTTAAGAGAACTTGCAGATAATCCTTTCTCCAAACCTTCTTGTAGAAAGGATAGAATCTTAGGAATCTTTATCTTGTTCCATGGCAATCCTTTGGATTCACACCAACAGATATTTTTTCCATATTATATGGTAAATTTTTCTAGTTACAGGCTTCCTAGCCTGAATCAGAGTATCTATTACAGAATCTGAAAATCCACGCTTTGATAAAATCAAGCGTTCAATCTCCAAGCCGTCAGCTGGAGGGAAACCAGATTCGTATGTTCAAATGGACCTTGAACAAGAAGGTCCTGTCTCAAAGGTAGTTTCCATGGTGGTGCCGATAACATATTCACCAGGTCTGCATACCAAGTCCTGCGTGGCCACGCAGGAGCTATCAAGATCACCGAAGCCCTCTCCTGAATGATCCTGACTACCAGCCTGGGAATGAGAGGAAACGGTGGGAATACATAAGCTAGGTTGAAGGTCCAAGGTGCTACTAGTGCATCTACTAGAGTCGCCTTTGGATCCCTGGATCTGGACCCGTAGCAAGGAACCTTGAAGTTCTGACGAGACGCCATCAGATCCATGTCTGGAATGCCCCATAATTGAGTTATTTGGGCAAAGATTTCCGGATGGAGTTCCCACTCCCCCGGATGGAATGTCTGACGACTCAGAAAATCCGCTTCCCAATTTTCCACTCCTGGGATGTGGATTGCAGACAAGTGGCAGGAGTGATCCTCCGCCCATTGAATTATTTTGGTCACTTCTTCCATCGCCAGGGAACTCCTTGTTCCCCCCTGATGATTGATATATGCAACAGTCGTCATGTTGTCTGATTGAAACCTTATGAATTTGGCCTTTGCTAGTTGAGGCCAAGCTTTGAGAGCATTGAATATCGCTCTCAGTTCCAGAATGTTTATCGGGAGAAGAGATTCTTCCCGAGACCATAGACCCTGAGCTTTCAGGGGTTCCCAGACCGCGCCCCAGCCCACCAGGCTGGCGTCGGTCGTGACAATGACCCACTCTGGTCTGCGGAAGCTCATTCCCTGTGACAGATTGTCCAGGGTCAGCCAGCAACGGAGTGAATCTCTGGTCTTTTGATCTACTTGAATCGGAGGAGACAAGTCTGTATAATCCCCATTCCACTGTCTGAGCATGCACAGTTGTAATGGTCTTAGATGAATTCGTGCAAAAGGAACTATGTCCATTGCTGCAACCATCAATCCTATTACTTCCATGCACTGCGCTATGGAAGGACGAAGAACAGAATGAAGTACTTGACAAGAGCTTAGAATTTGATTTTCTGACCTCTGTCAGAAAAATCCTCATTTCTAAGGAATCTATTATTGTTCCCAAGAAGGGAACTCTTGTTGACGGGGACAGAGAACTTTTTTCTTTGTTCACCTTCCATCCGTGAGATCTGAGAAAGGCTAGGACGATGTCCGTATGAGCCTTTGCTTTTGACAGAGACGACGCTTGAATCAGGATGTCGTCCAAGTAAGGTACTACTGCAATGCCCCTTGGTCTTAGAACCGCTAGAAGGGACCCTAGTACCTTTGAAAATCCTTGGAGCAGTGGCTAATCCGAATGGAAGTGCCACAAACTGGTAATGCTTGTCCAGAAAAGCGAACCTTAGGAACTGATGATGTTCCTTGTGGATAGGAATATGTAGGTACGCATCCTTTAAATCCACGGTAGTCATAAATTGATTTTCCTGGATAGTAGGTAGGATCGTTCGAATAGTTTCCATTTTGAACGATGGAACCTTGAGAAATTTGTTTAGGATCTTGAGATCCAAAATTGGTCTGAATGTTCCCTCTTTTTTGGGAACTATGAACAGGTTGGAATAAAAACCCATCCCTTGTTCTCTTATTGGAACTGGATGAATCACTCCCATTTTTAACAGGTCTTCTACACAATGTAAGAATGCCTGTCTTTTTATTTGGTTTGAAGATAATTGAGACCTGTGGAACCTTCCCCTTGGGGGTAGTTCCTTGAATTCCAGGAGATAACCTTGAGAAACTATTTCTAGCGCCCAAGGATCCTGAACATCTCTTGCCCAAGCCTGAGCAAAGAGAGAAAGTCTGCCCCCCACCAGATCCGGTCCCGGATCGGGGGCCATCCCTTCATGCTGTTTTGGTAGCAGTGGTAGGCTTCTTGGCCTGCTTACCCTTGTTCCAGCCTTGCATTGGTCTCCAGGCTGGTTTGGGTTGTGAAGTATTACCCTCTTGCTTAGAGGATGTAGAATTAGAGGCTGGTCCATTTCTGCGAAAGGGACGAAAATTAGGCTTATTTTTAGCCTTAAAAGACCTATCCTGTGGGAGGGCGTGGCCCTTACCCCCAGTGATGTCTGAAATAATCTCTTTCAAATCAGGTCCAAATAATGTTTTACCCTTGAAAGGAATGTTAAGCAATTTTGTCTTGGAAGACACATCCGCTGACCAAGACTTTAGCCAAAGCGCTCTGCGCGCCACGATAGCAAACCCTGAATTTTTCGCCGCTAATCTAGCTAATTGCAAAGCGGCATCTAAAATAAAAGAGTTAGCCAATTTAAGTGCTTGAACTCTGTCCATAACCTCCTCATACGAAGATTCTTTATTGAGCGACTTTTCTAGTTCCTCGAACCAGAAACACGCTGCCGTAGTGACAGGAACAATGCATGAAATTGGTTGTAGAAGGTAACCTTGCTGAACAAAAATCTTTTTAAGCAAACCCTCTAATTTTTTATCCATAGGATCTTTGAAAGCACAACTATCTTCGAGGAATAGTAGTGCGTTTGTTTAGAGTAGAAACCGCCCCCTCGACCTTGGGGACTGTCTGCCATAAGTCCTTTCTGGGGTCGACTATAGGAAATAATTTCTTAAATATAGGGGGGGAACAAAAGGTATGCCGGGCCTTTCCCACTCCTTATTACTATGTCCGCCACCCGCTTGGGTATAGGAAAAGCGTCGGGGGGCACCGGAACCTCTAGGAACTTGTCCATCTTACATAACTTCTCTGGAATGACCAAGTTGTCACAATCATCCAGAGTAGATAATACCTCCTTAAGCAGTGCGCGGAGATGTTCTAATTTAAATTTAAATGTCACAACATCAGGTTCAGCTTGTTGAGAAATCTTTCCTGAATCTGAAATTTCTCCCTCAGACAAAACCTCCCTCATGGCCCCTTCAGATTGGTGTGAGGGTATGACAGAACAATTATCATCAGCGTCCTCTTGCTCTTCAGTGTTTAAAACAGAGCAATCGCGCTTTCTCTGATAAGTAGGCATTTTGGATAAAATATTTGCTATAGAGTTATCCATTACAGCCGTTAATTGTTGCATGGTAATAAGAATTGGCGCACTAGATGTACTAGGGGCCTCCTGTGTGGGCAAAACTGGTGTAGACGCAGAAGGGGATGATGTAGTATCATGTTTACTCCCCTCATTTGAGGAATCATCTTGGGCAATATCATTATCTGTGGCATTACTGTCCTTACTTTGTTTGGACACTATGGCACAATTATCACATAAATTTAAATGGGGAGACACCTTGGCTTTCATACATATAGAACATAGCTTATCTGATGGTACAGACATGTTAAACAGGCTTAAACTTGTCAACAAAGCACAAAAAAAGTTTTAAAATAAAACCGTTACTGTCACTTTAAATTTCAAACTGAAAACACTTTATTACTTAATATGTGAAAAAGTATGAAGGAATTGTTCAATTGCACACCAAATTTCAGAGCTTTAACCCTTAAATTAACGGAACCGGAGCCGTTTTTACATTTAACCCCTATACAGTCCCAGCTATATGCTTTGCTGAGACCCAACCAAGCCCAGAGGGGAATATGATACCAAATGATGCCTTCTATAAGCTTTTTCAGTGATCCTTAGCTCCTCACACATGCATCTGCATGCCTTGCTCTACAAAAACAACTGCGCATTAGTGGCGCGAAAATGAGGCTCTGTCTATAACTAGAAAAGGCCCCCATCTGAAAAAGGTGTCAAACACAGTGCCTGCCGTTTTTCTAAACAATCCCCAAGATTATAATAACCATTAATAGTTAGAATCTGCATAATATGCTTAGTAAAGCAATCGTTTTAGCCCAGAAAAATGTCTACCAGTTTTTTAAGCCCTTTTGAAGCCCTTTATTCTTTTATTTAACTAAGAAAATGGCTTACCGGTCCCCATGAGGGGAAATGACAGCCTTCCAGCATTACATGGTCTTGTTAGAAATATGGCCAGTCATACCTTAAGCAGAAAAGTCTGCTAACTGTTTCCCCCAACTGAAGTTACTTCATCTCAACAGTCCTGTGTGGAAACAGCAATCGATTTTAGTAACTTCTGCTAAAATCATCTTCCTCTTACAAACAGAAATCTTCATCTTTTTTCTGTTTCAGAGTAAATAGTACATACCAGCACTATTTTAAAATAACAAACACTTGATAGAAGAATAAAAACTACATTTAAACACCAAAAAACTCTTAACCATCTCCGTGGAGATGTTGCCTGTGCAACGGCAAAGAGAATGACTGGAGTGGGCGGAGCCTAGGAGGGATCATGTGACCAGCTTTGCTGGGACTCTTTGCCATTTCCTGTTGGGGAAGAGAATATCCCACAAGTAAGGATGACGCCGTGGACCGGACACACCTATGTTGGAGAAATAAGATTTATAATACAGTGAAATAAGCAGTATGTACGGTTCTGGCTATTACCTATAATAACGCAATAAAGTACTCTGACTATTAGAACCGGAACGTAAACAAAGTTGCATATTAAGGTTCCGCTTTTATGGTTCCTAGGTTAACACGCATGCGCAAAGGTCCGTGAACGCGCTTTCAATTTCAGTCCGAGGAATGGAACATCATTGGCTGCTCGTTTGAAAAAGAAGCTCCATACGTCACGGTGGGGGGAGTTGGGGAGCCATATTAACACCCAAATATAGAAGATAGACTAAACGATTCAGCGGTGAAGGAAGTAAGTAATAGAAAGGGGGAAGGTTACAGGCGGATCTTGAGTTTTAAGTTTTTAATATAGATTTATGTTATGTCGAGTGTTGAATGTCCCTTTAATATGTCCTATAAACTGTACAACTGAAATGAAAAACTGGAATCTTCTAGGTGAAAAATATTAATATAACTGGGGATGTAGCTGTGTTCAGAATTAAGCAGTCATATTCAAAATCATGTTAAATAGGAGTCAGTACACACCTGCATCATTTAAAGTGCCTCTTATTAACCCCAAATAAAGTTCAGCTGCTCTTGGTCTTTCCTGACATTTTCTTAGTCGCATCCTACAGCAAAAGCCATGGTTCCCAGAGAGCTTCCAAAGCATCAGAAGGATCTCATTGTTAAAAAGTATCAGTCAGGGGGGGGCGGAGCTGCCCAGCAACTAACATGGACGCATAAGTTGGGAGCTCTGTGTGTACAGCTTCTAAGAAAAGCCCTTTTGACAGTGGGAAGCCTAAAAACGAGCATCGTAACTGGGAGGTAATATAGGGAGCAGCCTAAGACAATCTGATAAACTATCGGTAGATGTATGATTAATGCTGTGCTGAAAAACGATCTCAGAGCTGCTTGCTACACGCTGGGGCGCCATTTTGGTGGTCTCGCATGTCTAACAGTTCACACGACTACCCAGCATGGAGACCCAAGCATTGCACACTGTGTTAAAAGACCTGCTGGAGGAATATGGCAGGAGGATATGTGAGAGGCTGGACGCCCTTATCGACAAATTTCAAGAGGACAGCTTACAGAGAGACAGCGCCGCAGCGGACCACAACGAAGTACAGGAGTCACAGAGCGACTTAGTCCCTGCAGCTCCCCAAGCGTGCTCCTCGCCATTGTCTCCATCGGATACAAGCTTCGCGATGAAGCTCCACTCTCTCTCTACTGATCCGGGTGACTTGCACACACGGAGGGGAGCGCACTATGGCCGCTCGCACATAATGGCAGGCACCTCAGGCAACACAGAGCATACCAGTACTCAAGCATCTCCAGGCTTGCTCATCCCAGTCACCAGCTCAGCACGCTTGTTACAGCATTCCTGCTGGGAGCATCATCAGTTCGTACAGCCATACTGGGCTGCGAGTTACTGTTCCCCCAGGGGTCATTGGTCTGGAAAACGATCCACACTTAGACTGGTGCGGACATTTAGAGCAGGTATTGGTTAAACAGGATAGACTGACTATACAACCTGAACTTTTTAACGCCTGACTCGTCCCACTGAGACGATTAGGAATTTTATTGAAATGCCTTTTTTCCCCCCTCTTCTTTACTGTGGGTAAATATACCACTGTATCCATGAAGACCTGTTGTCTGATACTCAGATGAGGACTAGCTACTTATCAATATATTCAACTGTTTTGTCTATAGTTTAAGTTCTTGTTGGCTGTTTATTACGTGTTTAATGTTGAAAAAACAGAATTTATGCTTACCTGATAAATTACTTTCTCCAACGGTGTGTCCGGTCCACGGCGTCATCCTTACTTGTGGGAATATCTCTTCCCCAACAGGAAATGGCAAAGAGTCCCAGCAAAGCTGGCCACATAGTCCCTCCTAGGCTCCGCCCACCCCAGTCATTCGACCGACGGACAGGAGGAAAAATATAGGAGAAACCATATGGTACCGTGGTGACTGTAGTTAGAAAAAATAATTCATCAGACCTGATTAAAAAACCAGGGCGGGCCGTGGACCGGACACACCGTTGGAGAAAGTAATTTATCAGGTAAGCATAAATTCTGTTTTCTCCAACATTGGTGTGTCCGGTCCACGGCGTCATCCTTACTTGTGGGAACCAATACCAAAGCTTTAGGACACGGATGAAGGGAGGGAGCAAATCAGGTTACCTAAACGGAAGGCACCACGGCTTGCAAAACCTTTCTCCCAAAAATAGCCTCCGAGGAAGCAAAAGTATCAAATTTGTAAAATTTGGCAAAAGTGTGCAGTGAAGACCAAGTCGCTGCCTTACATATCTGATCAACAGAAGCCTCGTTCTTGAAGGCCCATGTGGAAGCCACAGCCCTAGTGGAGTGAGCTGTGATTCTTTCAGGAGGCTGCCGTCCGGCAGTCTCGTAAGCCAATCGGATGATGCTTTTAAGCCAAAAGGAAAGAGAGGTAGAAGTCGCTTTTTGACCTCTCCTTTTACCAGAATAGACGACAAACAGAGAAGATGTTTGTCTGAAATCTTTTGTAGCTTCTAAATAGAATTTTAGAGCACGGACTACGTCCAAATTGTGTAACAAACGTTCCTTCTTTAAAACTGGATTCGGACACAAAGAAGGTACAACTATCTCCTGGTTAATATTTTTGTTAGAAACAACCTTTGGAAGAAAACCAGGCTTAGTACGCAAAACCACCTTATCTGCATGGAACACCAGATAGGGCGGAGAACACTGCAGAGCAGATAACTCTGAAACTCTTCTAGCAGAAGAAATAGCAACCAAAAACAAAACTTTCCAAGATAATAACTTAATATCTATGGAATGTAGAGGTTCAAACGGAACCCCTTGAAGAACTAGATTTAAACTCCAGGGAGGAGTCAAAGGTCTGTAAACAGGCTTGATCCTAACCAGAGCCTGAACAAATGCTTGAACATCTGGCATAGCTGCCAGTCGTTTGTGTAGTAAGACAGATAAAGCAGAAATCTGTCCCTTTAGAGAACTTGCAGATAATCCTTTATCCAAACCTTCTTGCAGAAAGGAAAGAATCTTAGGAATTATTACCTTATTCCAAGGGAATCCCTTGGATTCACACCAGCAGATATATCTTTTCCATATTTTATGGTAAATCTTTCTAGTTACCGGTTTTCTGGCCTGAACCAGAGTATCAATCACCGAATCTGAAAACCCACGCTTTGATAGAATCAAGCGTTCAATCTCCAAGCCGTCAGCTGGAGGGAGACCAGATTTGGATGTTCGAATGGACCCTGAACAAGAAGGTCCTGTCTCAAAGGTAGCTTCCATGGTGGAACCGATGACATATTCACCAGGTCTGCATACCAAGTCCTGCGTGGCCACGCAGGAGCTATCAAGATCACCGAGACCCTCTCCTGTTTGATCCTGGCTACCAGCCTGGGAATGAGGGGAAACGGTGGGAACACATAAGCTAGGTTGAAGGTCCAAGGCGCTACTAGTGCATCCACTAAAGTCGCCTTGGGATCCCTGGATCTGGACCCGTAGCAAGGAACCTTGAAGTTCTGACGAGACGCCATCAGATCCATGTCTGGAATGCCCCATAATTGAGTCAACTGGGCAAATATCTCCGGGTGGAGTTCCCACTCCCCCGGATGGAATGTCTGACGACTCAGATAATCCGCTTCCCAGTTTTCCACACCTGGGATGTGGATCGAAGATAGATGGCAGGAGTGATCCTCCGCCCATTGTATTATTTTGGTCACTTCTTTCATCGCTAGGGAACTCCTTGTTCCCCCCTGATGATTGATATACGCAACTGTCGTCATGTTGTCTGATTGGAATCTTATGAATCTGGCCTTTGCAAGCTGAGGCCAAGCCCTGAGAGCATTGAATATCGCTCTTAGTTCCAGAATGTTTATCGGGAGAAGAGACTCTTCCCGAGACAATAGTCCCTGAGCTTTCAGAGATTCCCAGACCGCACCCCAGCCCACTAGACTGGCGTCTGTCGTGACAATGACCCACTCTGGTCTGCGGAAGCTCATTCCCTGGGATAGATGGTCCAGGGTCAGCCACCAACGGAGTGAATCTCTGGTCTTCTGATCTACTTGGATCACTGGAGACAAGTCTGTATAGTCCCCATTCCACTGTTTGAGCATGCACAGTTGTAATGGTCTTAGATGAATTCGTGCAAAAGGAACTATGTCCATTGCTGCAACCATCAACCCTACTACTTCCATGCACTGAGCTATGGAAGGACGTGGGACAGAGTGAAGAACTTGACAAGCGCTTAGAAGTTTTGACTTTCTGACATCTGTCAGAAAAATCCTCATTTCTAAGGAATCTATTATTGTTCCCAAGAAGGGAACTCTTGTTGACGGAGACAGAACTTTTTTCTATGTTCACCTTCCATCCGTGAGATCTGAGAAAGGCCAGAACGATGTCTGTATGAGCCTTTGCTTTTGAAAGGGACGACGCTTGTATTAGAATGTCGTCCAAGTACGGTACTACTGCAATGCCCCTCGATCTTAGAACCGCTAGAAGGGACCCGAGTGCCTTTGTGAAAATCCTTGGAGCAGTGGCTAATCCGAATGGGAGGGCCACAAACTGGTAATGTCTGTCCAGAAAGGCGAACCTTAGGAACTGATGATGTTCTTTGTGGATAGGAATATGTAGGTACGCATCCTTTAGATCCACGGTAGTCATAAATTGACCTTCCTGGATAGTGGGTAGAATCGTTCGAATGGTTTCCATTTTGAACGATGGTACCCTGAGAAATTTGTTTAGGATCTTTAAATCCAGAATTGGTCTGAAGGTTCCCTCTTTTTTGGGAACTACGAACAGATTTGAGTAAAATCCCATTCCTTGTTCCGTCATTGGAACAGGGTGTATCACTCCCATCTTTAACAGGTCTTCTACACAATGTAAGAACGCCTGTCTCTTTATTTGGTTTAAGGATAAGTGAGACATGTGGAACCTTCCCCTTGGGGGTAGTTCCCTGAATTCCAGAAGATAACCCTGAGAAACTATTTCTAGTGCCCAGGGATCCTAAACATCTCTTGCCCAAGCCTGAGCAAAGAGAGAGAGTCTGCCCCCTACTAGATCCGGTCCCGGATCGGGGGCTACTCCTTCATGCTGTTTTGTTAGCAGCAGCAGGCTTCTTGGCCTGCTTACCCTTGTTCCAGCCTTGCATAGGTTTCCAGGCTGGTTTGGGCTGTGAGGCATTACCCTCTTGCTTAGAGGATGCAGAACTAGAGGCCGGTCAGTTCCTGAAATTGCGAAAGGAACGAAAATTAGACTTATTCTTGGCCTTGAAAGGCCTATCTTGTGGAAGGGCGTGGCCCTTTCCCCCAGTGATGTCTGAGATAATCTTTCAATTCTGGCCCAAAGAGAGTTTTACTTTTGAAAGGGATCTTAAGCAATTTTGTCTTGGATGATACATCCGCTGACCAAGACTTCAGCCAAAGCGCTCCGCGCGCCACAATTGCAAACCCTGAATTTTTCGCCGCTAATCTAGCTAATTGCAAAGCGGCATCTAGAATAAAAGAGTTAGCCAACTTAAGTGCGTGAACTCTGTCCATAACCTCCTCATATGGAGTCTCTCTACTGAGCGACTTTTCTAGTTCCTCGAACCAGAACCACGCTGCTGTAGTGACAGGAACAATGCACGAAATGGGTTGTAGAAGGTAACCTTGCTGTACAAAAATCTTTTTAAGCAAACCTTCCAATTTTTTATCCATAGGATCTTTGAAAGCACAACTATCCTCGATAGGAATAGTAGTGCACTTGTTTAGAGTAGAAACTGCCCCCTCGACCTTAGGAACTGTCTGCCATAAGTCCTTTCTGGGGTCGACCATAGGAAATAATTTCTTAAATATAGGGGGGGGGGAACAAAAGGTATGCCGGGCTTCTCCCACTCCTTATTCACTATGTCCGCCACCCGCTTGGGTATAGGAAAAGCGTCTGGGTGCACCGGAACCTCTAGAAACTTGTCCATTTTGCATAATTTCTCTGGAATGACCAAGTTGTCACAATCATCCAGAGTAGATAACACCTCCTTAAGCAGTGCGCAGAGATGTTCTAATTTAAATTTAAAATGTCACAACATCAGGTTCAGCTTGTTGAGAATTTTTTCCTGAATCTGAAATTTCCCCATCTGACAAAACCTCCCTCATGGCCACTTCAGATTGGTGTGAGGGTATGACAGAACAATTATCATCAGCGCCCTCCTGCTCTTCAGTGTTTAAAACAGAGCAATCGCGCTTTCTCTGATATGCAGGCATTTTGGATAAAATATTTGCTATGGAGTTATCCATTACAGCCGTCAATTGTTGCATGGTAATAAGCATTGGCGCGCTAGATGTACTAGGGGCCTCCTGCGTGGGCAAAACTGGTGTAGACACAGTAGGAGATGATGTAGTATCATGTCTACTCCCCTCATCTGAGGAATCATCTTGGGCAATTTCATTATCTGTGGCAGTACTGTCCTTACTTTGTTTGGACGCTATGGCACAATTATCACACAATTTTGAATGGGGAGACACATTGGCTTTCATACATATAGAACATAGCTTATCCGAAGGCACAGACATGTTAAACAGGCATGAACTTGTCAATAAAGCACAAAAACCGTTTTAAAACAAAACCGTTACTGTCTCTTTAAATTTTAAACAGAGCACACTTTATTACTGAATATGTGAAAAAGTATGAAGGAAAATTTACCACCACAGTGTCTTAAAGCATTAAAAGCATTGCATACTAATTTTCAGAGCTTTAACCCTTAAAATAACGGAACCGGAGCCGTTTACAAATTTAACCCCTATACAGTCCCAGCTACAGCCTTTGCTGTGACCTAACCAAGCCCAGAGGGGAATACGATACCAAATGACGCCTTCTAGAAACTTTTCCAAGCACTTTCAGGTCCTCACACATGCATCTGCATGTCTTGCTCTCAAAAACAACTGCGCAGTAATGGCGCGAAAATGAGGCTCAGCCTACAACTGGGAAGGCCCTCCCTGACTGGAAAAGGTGTCTAACATAGTGCCTGACGTTAAAAAACGTTCCCCAAGTTTATAAGTGTGAATTATCAGCATAAACATGTATAAAATGTCCAAATAAAGCAATCGATTTAGCCCATAAAAGTGTCTACCAGTTTTATAGCCCATATTAAGCCCTTTATTCTTTTTGAAACTAAGAAAATGGCTTACCGGTCCCCATGAGGGGAAATGACAGCCTTCCAGCATTACACAGTCTTGTTAGAAATATGGCTAGTCATACCTTAAGCAGAAAAGTCTGCTAACTGTTTCCCCCAACTGAAGTTACTTCATCTCAACAGTCCTATGTGGAAACAGCAATCGATTTTAGTTACTGTCTGCTAAAATCATTTTCCTCTCACAAACAGAAATCTTCATCCTTTTCCGTTTCAGAGTAAATAGTACATACCAGCACTATTTTAAAATAACAAACTCTTGATAGTAGAATAAAAAAACATAATTTATGCTTACCTGATAAATTTATTTCTCTTGTAGTGTATCCAGTCCACGGATCATCCATTACTTATGGGATATTAACTCCTCCCCAACAGGAAGTGCAAGAGGATTCACCCAGCAGAGCTGCTATATAGCTCCTCCCCTAACTGCCATTACCAGTCATTCGACCGAAAACATGTAGAGAAAGGAAAACCATAGGGTGCAGTGGTGACTGTAGTTTAATGGAAAAATTACCTGCCTTAAAGTGACAGGGCGGGCCGTGGACTGGATACACTACAAGAGAAATAAATTTATCAGGTAAGCATAAATTATGTTTTCTCTTGTTAAGTGTATCCAGTCCACGGATCATCCATTACTTATGGGATACCAATACCAAAGCTAAAGTACACGGATGACGGGAGGGACAGGCAGGCTCTTTATACGGAAGGAACCACTGCCTGAAGAACCTTTCTCCCAAAAACAGCCTCCGAAGAAGCAAAAGTGTCAAATTTGTAAAATTTGGAAAAATTATGAAGAGAAGACCAAGTTGCAGCCTTGCAAATCTGTTCAACAGAAGCCTCATTCTTAAAGGCCCAAGTGGAAGCCACAGCTCTAGTAGAATGTGCTGTAATTCTTTCAGGAGGCTGCTGTCCAGCAGTCTCATAGGCTAACCGTATTATGCTACGAAGCCAAAAGGAGAGAGAGGTAGCCGAAGCTTTTTGACCTCTCCTCTGACCAGAATAAACGACAAACAGGGAAGACGTTTGTCGAAAATCCTTAGTTGCCTGTAGATAAAATTTCAGGGCACGGACTACATCTAGATTGTGTAGCAGACGTTCCTTTTTCGAAGAAGGATTAGGACACAAAGATGGAACCACAATCTCTTGATTGATATTCCTGTTAGTGACCACCTTAGGTAGGAACCCAGGTTTAGTACGCAGAACTACCTTGTCTGAATGAAAAATCAGATAAGGAGAATCACAATGTAAGGCAGATAACTCAGAGACTCTTCGAGCCGAGGAAATCGCCATTAAAAACAGAACTTTCCAAGATAACAACTTGATATCAATGGAATGAAGGGGTTCAAACGGAACCCCCTGTAAAACATTAAGAACTAAGTTCAAACTCCATGGTGGAGCAACAGTTTTAAACACAGGCTTGATCCTAGCTAAAGCCTGACAAAAAGCTTGAACGTCCGGAACTTCTAACAGACGTTTGTGTAAAAGAATGGACAGAGCTGAAATCTGTCCCTTTAAGGAACTAGCGGATAAACCCTTTTCTAAACCTTCTTGTAGAAAAGACAATATCCTCGGAATCCTAACCTTACTCCATGAGTAACTCTTGGATTCGCACCAATATAAGTATTTGCGCCATATCTTATGGTAAATCTTTCTGGTAACAGGCTTCCTAGCCTGTATTAAGGTATCAATAACTGACTCAGAAAAACCACGTTTTGATAAAATCAAGCGTTTAATTTCCAAGCAGTCAGCTTCAGAGAAATTAGATTTTGATGTTTGAAGGGACCCTGGATCAGAAGGTCCTGTTTCAGAGGTAGCGACCAAGGTGGACAGGATGACATGTCCACTAGATCTGCATACCAAGTCCTGCGTGGCCATGCAGGTGCTATTAGAATCACTGATGCTCTCTCCTGTTTGATTCTGGCAATCAATCGAGGAAGCATCGGGAAGGGTGGAAACACATAAGCCATCCCGAAGGTCCAAGGTGCTGTCAAAGCATCTATCAGAACCGCTCCCGGATCCCTGGATCTGGACCCGTAACGAGGAAGCTTGGCGTTCTGTCGAGACGCCATGAGATCTATCTCTGGTTTGCCCCAACGTCGAAGTATTTGGGCAAAGACCTCCGGATGAAGTTCCCACTCCCCCGGATGAAAAGTCTGACGACTTAAGAAATCCGCCTCCCAGTTCTCCACTCCCGGGATGTGGATTGCTGACAGGTGGCAAGAGTGAGACTCTGCCCAGCGAATTATCTTTGATACTTCCATCATTGCTAGGGAGCTTCTTGTCCCTCCCTGATGGTTGATGTAAGCTACAGTCGTGATGTTGTCCGACTGAAACCTGATGAACCCCCGAGTTGTTAACTGGGGCCAAGCCAGAAGGGCATTGAGAACTGCTCTCAATTCCAGAATGTTTATTGGTAGGAGACTCTCCTCCTGATTCCATTGTCCCTGAGCCTTCAGAGAATTCCAGACAGCGCCCCAACCTAGTAGGCTGGCGTCTGTTGTTACAATTGTCCAGTCCGGCCTGCTGAATGGCATCACCCTGGACAGATGTGGCCGAGAAAGCCACCATAGAAGAGAATTTCTGGTCTCTTGATCCAGATTCAGAGTAGGGGACAAGTCTGAGTAATCCCCATTCCACTGACTTAGCATGCACAATTGCAGCGGTCTGAGATGTAGGCGTGCAAAGGGTACTATGTCCATTGCTGCTACCATTAAGCCGATCACCTCCATGCATTGAGCTACTGACGGGTGTTGAATGGAATGAAGGACACGGCATGCATTTTGAAGCTTTGTTAACCTGTCTTCTGTCAGGTAAATCTTCATTTCTACAGAATCTATAAGAGTCCCCAAGAAGGGAACTCTTGTGAGTGGAAAGAGAGAACTCTTCTTTTCGTTCACCTTCCATCCATGCGACCTTAGAAATGCCAGTACTAACTCTGTATGAGACTTGGCAGTTTGAAAGCTTGAAGTTTGTATCAGAATGTCGTCTAGGTACGGAGCTACCGCAATTCCTCGTGGTCTTAGTACCGCCAGAAGAGCACCCAGAACCTTTGTGAAGATTCTCGGAGCCAATCCGAATGGAAGAGCTACAAACTGGTAATGCCTGTCTAGAAAGGCAAACCTTAGATACCGGTAATGATCTTTGTGAATCGGTATGTGAAGGTAAGCATCCTTTAAATCCACTGTGGTCATGTACTGACCCTTTTGGATCATGGGTAAAATTGTCCGAATAGTTTCCATTTTGAACGATGGAACTCTTAGGAATTTGTTTAGGATCTTTAAATCCAAGATAGGCCTGAAAGTTCCCTCTTTTTTGGGAACCACAAACAGATTTGAGTAAAACCCTTGTCCTTGTTCCGACCGTGGAACCGGATGGATCACTCCCATTAATAAAAGATCTTGTACGCAGCGTAGAAACGCCTCTTTCTTTATTTGGTTTGTTGACAACCTTGACAGATGAAATCTCCCTCTTGGGGGAGAGAATTTGAAGTCTAGAAGGTATCCCTAAGATATGATCTCTAACGCCCAGGGATCCTGGACATCTCTTGCCCAAGCCTGGGCGAAGAGAGAAAGTCTGCCCCCCACTAGATCCGTTCCCGGATCGGGGGCCCTCGATTCATGCTGTCTTAGGGGCAGCAGCAGGTTTCCTGGCCTGCTTGCCCTTGTTCCAGGACTGGTTAGGTCTCCAGCCTTGTCTGTAGCGAGCAACAGCTCCTTCCTGTTTTGGTGCAGAGGAAGTTGATGCTGCTCCTGCTTTGAAATTACGAAAGGAACGAAAATTAGACTGTCTAGCCTTAGGTTTGGCTCTGTCTTGAGGCAGGGCATGGCCTTTACCTCCTGTAATGTCAGCGATAATTTCTTTCAACCCGGGCCCGAATAAGGTCTGCCCTTTGAAAGGTATATTAAGCAATTTAGATGTAACGTCAGCTGACCAGGATTTTAGCCACAGTGCTCTGCGTGCCTGAATGGCGAATCCGGAATTCTTAGCCGTAAGTTTAGTTAAATGTACTACGGCATCTGAAATAAATGAGTTAGCTAACTTAAGGGCTTTAAGCTTGTGTGTAATCTCATCTAATGGAGCTGATTCAAGTGTCTCTTCCAGAGACTCAAACCAAAATGCTGCTGCAGCCGTGACAGGCGCAATGCATGCAAGAGGTTGCAATATAAAACCTTGTTGAACAAACATTTTCTTAAGGTAACCCTCTAACTTTTTATCCATTGGATCTGAAAAGGCACAGCTATCCTCCACCGGGATAGTGGTACGCTTAGCTAAAGTAGAAACTGCTCCCTCCACCTTAGGGACCGTTTGCCATAAGTCCCGTGTGGTGGCGTCTATTGGAAACATCTTTCTAAATATCGGAGGGGGTGAGAACGGCACACCGGGTCTATCCCACTCCTTAGTAACAATTTCAGTAAGTCTCTTAGGTATAGGAAAAACGTCAGTACTCGCCGGTACCGCAAAATATTTATCCAACCTACACATTTTCTCTGGTATTGAAACTGTGTTACAATCATTCAGAGCCACTAACACCTCCCCTAGTAATACACGGAGGTTTTCCAGCTTAAATTTAAAATTTGAAATATCTGAATCCAGTTTGTTTGGATCAGAACTGTCACCCGCAGAATGAAGCTCTCCGTCCTCATGTTCTGCAAATTGTGACGCAATGTCTGACATGGCCCTAATATTATCAGCGCACTCTGTTCTCACCCCAGAGTGATCACGCTTACCTCTTAGTTCTGGTAATTTAGCCAAAACTTCAGTCATAACAGTAGCCATATCCTGTAATGTGATTTGTAATGGCCGCCCAGATGTACTCGGCGCTACAATATCACGCACCTCCCGAGCGGGAGATGCAGGTACTGACACGTGAGGCGAGTTAGTCGGCATAACTCTCCCCTCGTTGTTTGGTGAAATATGTTCAATTTGTACAGATTGACTTTTATTTAAAGTAGCATCAATGCAGTTAGTACATAAATTTCTATTGGGCTCCACTTTGGCTTTAGCACATATAGCACAGATATCTTCCTCTGAATCAGACATGTTTAACACACTAGCAAATAAACTAGCAACTTGGAAATACTTTTCAAGTAATTTACTATAATATGAAAACGTACTGTGCCTATAAGAAGCACAGAAAAAGTTATGAGTTGAAAATTAATAAACTGAAAAGTTATAGCATCAAATCTTTGTAAAAAAAACACAATTTTAGCAAAGGATTGCTCCCATTAGCAAAGGATAACTAACCCTGATAGCAGAAAAAAAAAAAAAAAAAATACAGAAATAAACGTTTTTTTATCACAGTCAACTACAATCTCACAGCTCTGCTGTGAGTGATTACCTCACTCAAAACAAGTTTTGAAGACCCCTGAGTTCTGAACCGGATCATGCAGGGAAGACAATAAACTTCTGACTGAATTTTTTGATGCGTAGCAAAAGCACCTCTCCCCCTCACACATAACAGTGAGAGAGATCAGTAAACTGTCATAAATTAAATAAAACGACTGCCAAGTGGAAAAAAATAGTGCCCAAAACATTTTTTCACCCAGTACCTCAGAAAATTAAACGATTTTTCATGCCAGCAAAAAACGTTTAACATTAATAAATTGAGTGTTATTAAAAAGCCTGTTGCTAGTCCCTGCAAATTAGGCTAAAGTTTTATGCATACAGTATAATTCCAGTGAAGTGCCATTCCCCAGAATACTGAAGTGTAAAATATACATACATGACAGCCTGATACCAGTTGCTGCTACTGCATTTAAGGCTGAGTTTACATTATATCGGTATGGCAGAATTTTCTCATCAATTCCATTGTCAGAAAATAATAAGCTGCTACATACCTCTTTGCAGATTAATCTGCCCGCTGTCCCCTGATCTGAAGTTTACCTCTCCTCAGATGGCCGAGAAACAGCAATATGATCTTAACTACTCCGGCTAAAATCATAGAAAAACTCAGGTAGATTCTTCTTCAAATTCTACCAGAGAAGGAATAACACACTCCGGTGCTATTATAAAATAACAAACTTTTGATTGAAGGTATGAAACTAAGTATAATCACCACAGTCCTCTCACACATCCTATCTATTCGTTGGGTGCAAGAGAATGACTGGTAATGGCAGTTAGGGGAGGAGCTATATAGCAGCTCTGCTGGGTGAATCCTCTTGCACTTCCTGTTGGGGAGGAGTTAATATCCCATAAGTAATGGATGATCCGTGGACTGGATACACTTAACAAGAGAAAACTACATTTAAACACCACATACTCTTAACCATCTCCGTGGAGATGTTGCCTGTGCAACGACAAAGAGAATGACTGGGGTGGGCAGAGCCTAGGAGGGACTATATGGCCAGCTTTGCTGGGACTCTTTGCCATTTCCTGTTGGGGAAGAGATATTCCCACAAGTAAGGATGACGCCGTGGACCGGACACACCAATGTTGGAGAAATACCCATTATATGCAACAAGTTTCCCCAACATCTATATAGCCTGAATACTGCTTAGTAAGGCCCCACATATAAATGAACTTGCAAATTGCTTGTACTATAAGATATACTGTTGGATCCGGTAGGGGTGGTGATCCTGCATTCATAATAATGTATGTCCTGAAACCATGCAGACCCCACACTTTTTACATTCCTATATAAGCTTTGCCATTTAGCTGAATATCCTAAACTATAAGCCTGTCAGAAATTTCTGTGTACCAATGCCTGCATTTGTATTATCATTTTGGACTGATCATTACCCATACTGCAGTGCCCTATTTCAAGTGATAAGATTGTATTGTCACTTAGTTGTTTTTTATTAACTAGTGTTGGATAGATTGTTTTAGGTAACCACCTATTTTTGCATGTGTGGTGTATCTCTCTTACAGTTGTTTTGCTGACTAATGTGACTTCATGGCTACTTAATTGTATTGTAAACGCAGGAGTTTCGCTCTGTTCTGCTTGCGGTGCGAGTTTCCTGCGGACATATTGTATTGCCTATACATCTCAAAACCAGGCTAAGTAACTATGACTTGAAGTGTGTTAAACTAGTTAATTCTTCTGTGTGAATTGATGTTAAATCTCCATGATAATACTCTATTTTTCTCTTGGGTGAATCTAGGGCTGTTTAACGTGTTGGATATACTAACTAGCAACAGAAAAATATGACATTGCTGGACTGCCCTCTGCCCCCCCCACCATTCTTGTGCGGTTAGGGTTGAGTCCTCTCTCCTCTGCATACTTTGACAGAGTGTAGTAGTCTCTGTCCAACCCGCAGAGCCATGACCCAGTCTTTCCCATGCATTTATGTAAAATGGCTCTCGAGGTTTCACTACAGGAAATTTAAGCTTGTTTATGTTTTCCTGCTCCCCTGTAATGTATCCATGATAATAGTCTTATTTATGTCTATACTTATATAACTGTTCAGTGTTGATAGCTAACTAGGTTTATATTTCTCTATTTTGATATTGTGTGTTCACAGAATTTGTATTAACTCTGTGAATGCTGAAACTGCAATTGTCTACTATTATCTCCATTAACATGCCCTCAATTGCTTTGTTAACTTTTTGGTCCCTTGATTGGACCTGTTTGTCTGAGGACACTGCGAACCTACAAGATTTCAAAACTGAGGTGCCTAAATTGTCATGTCATGTCAGTTCAATGCGTATTGTTTAGTGTAACCTGTTGATGAGACTGTTGTATATTTGCTATTTTAACCTCAATAAAAAAAAAATTAAAAAAAAAAAAAAAAAAAAAAAAAGTATCAGTCAGGAGAAGGGTACAAAATTATTTCCAGGGCATTAGATATACCATGGAACACAGTGAAGGCAGTCATCAAGTGGAGAACATATGGCACAATAGTGACATTACCAAGAACTGGACATCCCTCCAAAATTGATGAAAAGACGAGAAGAAAACTAGTCTGGGAGGCTGCCAAGAGGCCTACAGCAGCATTAAAGGAGCTGCAGGAATATCTGGCAAGTACTGGCTTTGTGTGGTGCATGTAACAACAATCGCCCGTATTCTTCATACGTATGGGTTATGGGGTAGAGAGGCAAGATGGAAGCCTATTCTTAATAAATAAAAAAACAACCAAGCCCTGCTAAATTTTGCAAAAACACATCTGAAGTCTCCCAAAAGCATGTCGCAAAAGTTGTTCTGGTCCGATGAAACCAAGATTTAACTTTTTGGCTATAATTCCAAAAAATATGTTTGGCGCAAAAACACTGCAATTCACTAAATGAACACCATACCCACAGTGAAGCATTGTGGTGGCAGCATCATGTTTTGGGGCTCTCTTCAGTTGGAACTGGAGCCTTAGTCAAGGTAGAGGGAATTATTAACATTTCCAAATACCAGACAATATTGGTAGAAAACCTTTAGGCTTCTGCTAGAAAGTTGAACACAAAGAGGAACTTCATCTTTCAGCATGACAACGACCCAAAGCATACATTCAAATCAACAAAGGAATGGCTTCACTAGGAGAAGATTAAAGTTTTGGAATGGCCCAGCCAGAGCCCAGACCTGAATCCAATCAAAAATATATGGGGTGATCTAAAGAGGGCTGTGCACAAGAGATGCCCTCGCAATCTGACAGATTTGGAGTGTTTTTGCAAAGAAGAGTGGGCAAATCTTGCCAAGTCAAGATGCGCCATGCTAATAGACTGAGTGCTGTAATAAAATCAAAAGGTGCTTCAACAAAGAATTAATTTATGCACACTTATGCAACCATATTATTTTAGTTTTTATTTTTACTTCCCTCCACCTAAAAGATTTCAGTTTGTTTTTCAATTTAGTTGTACAGTTTATAGGTCACATCAAAGGTGGTAAAAGTTCTGAAATGATTTATCTTTGTCTCATTTTTTTTTACATCAGAGAAACCCGACTTTTTAACAGGGGTGTGTAGACTTTTTATATCGTGTGTATATATATATATATATATATATATATATATATATATATATATATATATATATATATATATATATATATATATATATATATATATATATATATATGTGTATAAAAATAAAAAACATAATTTATGCTTACCTGATAAATTTATTTCTCTTGTAGTGTATCCAGTCCATGGATTATCCATTACTTGTGGGATATTCTCCTTCCCAACAGGAAGTTGCAAGAGGATCACCCACAGCAGAGCTGCTATATAGCTCCTCCCCTAACTGTCATATCCAGTCATTCGACCGAAAAAAAAAACAGAGAAAGGAGAAACCATAGGGTGCAGTGGTGACTGTAGTTTAATTAAAATTTAGACCTGCCTTAAAAGGACAGGGCGGGCCGTGGACTGGATACACTACAAGAAAAATACATTTATCAGGTAAGCATAAATTATGTTTTCTCTTGTTAAGTGTATCCAGTCCACGGATTATCCATTACTTGTGGGATACCAATACCAAAGCTAAAGTACACGGATGATGGGAGGGACAAGGCAGGATTTAGCGGAAGGAACCACTGCCTGAAGAACCTGTCTCCCAAACACAGCCTCCGAAGAAGCAAAAGTTTTAAATTTGTAAAATTTTGAAAAAGTGTGAAGCGAAGACCAAGTCGCAGCCTTGCAAATCTGTTCAACAGAGGCCTCATTTTTAAAGGCCCAGGTGGAAGCCACAGCTATAGTAGAATGAGCTGTAATCCTTTCAGGGGGCTGCTGTCCAGCAGTCTCATAGGCTAGGCGTATTACGCTCCGAAGCCAAAAGGAAAGAGAGGTTGCCAAAGCTTTTTGACCTCTCCTCTGTCCAGAGTAAACGACAAACAGGGCAGATGTTTGACGAAAATCTTTAGTAGCTTGTAAGTAAAACTTCAAGGCACGGACTACGTCCAGATTATGTAAAAGACGTTCCTTCTTTGAAGAAGGAATAGGGCACAATGATGGAACAACAATCTCTTGATTGATATTCTTGATAGAAACCACCTTAGGTAAAAACCCAGGTTTGGTACGCAGAACTACCTTATCTGCATGAAAAATCAGATAAGGAGAATCACATTGTAAGGCAGATAGCTCAGAGACTCTCCGAGCCGAGGAAATAGCCATCAAAAACAGAACTTTCCAAGATAAAAGTTTAATATCAATGGAATGAAGGGGTTCAAACGGAATTCCTTGAAGAACCTTAAGAACCAAGTTTAAGCTCCACGGGGGAGCAACAGGTTTAAACACAGGCTTAATTCTAACCAAAGCATGGCAAAATGCCTGGACGTCTGGAACCTCTGCCAGACGCTTGTGCAAAAGAATAGACTGAGCAGAAATCTGACCCTTTAAGGAACTAGCTGATAATCCTTTGTCCAAGCCCTCTTGGAGAAAAGACAATATTCTAGGAATCCTAACCTTACTCCATGAGTAATTCTTGGATTCACACCAATAAAGATATTTACTCCATATCTTGTGGTAGATTTTCCTGGTAACAGGCTTTCGTGCCTGTATTAAAGTATCAATGACTGACTCGGAGAAGCCACGCTTTGATAGAATCAAGCGTTCAATCTCCATGCAGTCAGTCTCAGAGAAATTCGATTTGGATGATTGAAAGGACATTGTATCAGAAGGTCCTGTCTTAGAGGCAGAGTCCATGGTGGAAAGGATGACATGTCCACTAGGTCTGCATACCAAGTCCTGCGAGGCCACGCAGGTGCTATCAGAATCACCGATGCTCTCTCCTGTTTGATTTTGGCAATCAGTCGAGGGAGCAGAGGAAACGGTGGAAACACATAAGCCAGGTTGAAGAACCAAGGCGCTGCTAGAGCATCTATCAGCGTCGCTTCTGGGTCCCTGGACCCGTAACATGAAAGCTTGGCGTTCTGGGGAGACGCCATGAGATCCAACTCTGGTTCGCCCCAACGATGAATCAACTGAGCAAACACCTCCGGATGGAGTTGCCACTCCCCCGGATGGAAAGTCTGACGACTTAGAAAATCCGCCTCCCAGTTCTCCACGCCTGGGATATGGATTGCTGACAGGTGGCAAGAGTGGTACTCTGCCCAGCGAATTATCTTTGAGACTTCTACCATTGCTAGGGAACTCCTGGTTCCCCCTTGATGGTTGATGTAAGCCACAGTCGTGATGTTGTCCGACTGAAATCTGATGAACCTCAGTGTTGCTAACTGAGGCCAAGCCAGAAGAGCATTGAATATCACTCTTAACTCCAGAATATTTATTGGAAGGAGTTTCTCCTCCTGAGTCCACGATCCCTGTGAATTCAGGGAATTCCAGACTGCACCCCAACCTAGAAGGCTGGCATCTGTTGTTACAATTGTCCAATCTGGCCTGCGAAAGGTCATACCCTTGGACAGGTGTACCCGAGACAACCACCAGAGAAGAGAATCTCTGGTCTCTTCATCCAGATTTAGCAGAGGGGACAAATCTCTGTAATCCCCATTCCACTGACTCAGCATGCATAATTGCAGCGGTCTGAGATGAAGGCGCGCAAATGGCACTATGTCCATTGCCGCTACCATTAAGCCGATTACCTCCATACACTGAGCTACCGAAGGGCGCGGAATGGAGTGAAGAACACGGCAAGCATTTAGAAGTTTTGATAACCTGGACTCCGTCAGGTAAATTTTCATTTCTACAGAATCTATAAGAGTCCCTAAGAAGGAGACTCTTGTGAGTGGGGATAGAGAACTCTTTTCCTCGTTCACTTTCCACCCGTGCGACCTCAGAAATGCCAGAACTATCTCTGTATGAGACTTGGCAACTTGAAAGCTTGACGCCTGTATCAGGATGTCGTCTAGATACGGAGCCACCGCTATGCCTCGCGGTCTTAGAACCACCAGAACCGAGCCCAGAACCTTTGCAAAGATTCTCGGGGCTGTAGCCAACCCGAAGGGAAGAGCTACAAATTGGTAATGCCTGTCTAGAAAGGCAAACCTTAGAAACCGATGATGATCCTTGTGAATCGGTATGTGAAGGTAGGCATCCTTTAAGTCCACTGTGGTCATGTACTGACCTTCTTGGATCATGGGTAGGATGGTCCGAATAGTTTCCATTTTGAAAGATGGAACTCTGAGGAATTTGTTTAAGATCTTTAGATCCAAAATTGGTCTGAAGGTTCCCTCTTTTTTGGGAACCACAAACAGATTAGACTAAAAACCCTGTCCTTGTTCCGTCCGCGAAACTGGATGGATCACTCCCATAACTAGGAGGTCTTGCACACAGCGTAGGAATGCCTCTTTCTTTATCTGATTTGCAGATAGCCTTGAAAGATGAAATCTCCCTTGTGGAGGGGAAGCTTTGAAGTCCAGAAGATATCCCTGAGATATGATCTCCAACGCCCAGGGATCCTGAACATCTCTTGCCCACGCCTGGGAGAAGAGAGAAAGTCTGCCCCCTACTAGATCCGTCACCGGATAGGGTGCCGTTCCTTCATGCTGTCTTAGAGGCAGCAGCAGGCTTTCTGGCCTGCTTGCCTTTGTTCCAGGACTGGTTAGGTTTCCAGGCCTGCTTAGATTGAGCAAAAGTTCCCTGTTGTTTTGAAGAGGAGGAAGTTGATGCTGCACCTGCCTTGAAATTTCGAAAGGCACGAAAATTAGACTGTTTGGCCTTTGCTTTGGCCCTGTCCTGAGGAAGGGTGTGACCCTTACCTCCAGTAATGTCAGCAATAATTTCCTTCAAACCAGGCCCGAATAAGGTCTGCCCCTTTTAAGGAATGTTGAGTAATTTAGACTTCGAAGTCACGTCAGCTGACCAGGATTTAAGTCATAGCGCCCTACGCGCCTGGATGGCGAATCCGGAATTCTTAGCCGTTAGTTTAGTCAAATGAACAATGGCATCAGAAACAAATGAGTTAGCTAGCTTAAGTGTTCTAAGCTTGTCAATAATTTCAGTCAATGGAGTTGTACGGATGGCCTTTTCCAGGGCCTCAAACCAGAATGCCGCCGTGGCCGTGACAGGCGCAATGGAATGCATGCAAGGGGCTGTAAAATAAAACCTTGTTGAATAAACGTTTTCTTAAGGTAACCCTCCAATTTTTTATCCATTGGATCTGAAAAAGCACAACTGTCCTCAACCGGGATAGTGGTACGCTTTGCTAAAGTAGAAACTGCTCCCTCCACCTTAGGCACCGTCTGCCATAAGTCCCGTGTAGTGGCGTCTATTGGAAACATTTTTCTAAATATAGGAGGTGGGGAAAAAGGCACACCCGGTCTATCCCACTCCTTGCTAATAATTTCTGTAAGCCTTTTAGGTATAGCAAAAACATCAGTACACACCGGTACCGCATAGTATTTATCCAGCCTACACAATTTCTCTGGTACTGCAACTGTGTTACAGTCATTCAGAGCAGCTAATACCTCCCCAAGCAACACACAGCGGTTCTCAAGCATAAATTTAAAACTAGAAATCTCTGAATCAGGTTTCCCCGAATCAGAGATGTCACCCACAGACTGAAGCTCTCCGTCCTCATGATCTGCATATTGTGACGCAGTATCAGACATGGCCCTTACAGCATCTGCGCGCTCTGTATTTCTCCTAACCCCAAAGCAATCGCGCTTGCCTCTTAATTCAGGCAATCTGGATAATACCTCTGACAGGGTATTATTCATGATTGCAGCCATGTCCTGCAAGGTAATCGCTATGGGCGTCCCTGATGTAATTGGCGCCATATTAGCGTGCATCCCCTGAGCGGGAGGCGAAGGGTCTGACACATGGGGAGAGTTAGTCGGCATAACTTCCCCCTCGTCAGAATCTTCTGGTGATATTTCTTTTATAGTTAAAGACTGATCTTTACTGTTTAAGGTGAAATCAATACATTTAGTACACATTCTCCTATGGGGCTCCACCATGGCTTTCAAACATAATGAACAAGTAGTTTCCTCTGTCTCAGACATGTTTAAACAGACTAGCAATGAGACTAGCAAGCTTGGAAAACACTTTAAACAAGTTTACAAGTAATATAAAAAACGTTACTGCACCTTTAAGAAACACAAATTTTGTCAAAATTTGAAATAACAGTGAAAAAAGGCAGTTACACTAACGAAATTTTTACAGTGTATGTAACAAGTTAGCAGAGCATTGCACCCACTTGCAAATGGATGACTAACCCCTTAATACCCAAAACTGAATAATAAAAGACAAAAACTTTTTTTTTCTTTTTTTTCCGTTTTTTTCAAACAGTCACAACAACTGCCACAGCTCTACTGTGGCTTTTTACCTCCCTCAAAAACGACTTTGAAGTCTTTTGAGCCCTCCAGAGAAGTCCCGGAACATGCAGGAAGAAGCTGGATGTCTGTCAGTATTTTACCTGCACAGAAATGCACTAAAATAGGCCCTTCCCACTCATATTGCAACAGTGGAAAGCCTAAGGAAACTGTTTCTAGGCAGAATTCAAGCCAGCCATGTGGAAAAAAACTAGGCCCCAATACTTGTTATCACCAAATACATATAAAAAAGATTAAACATGCCAGCAAGAGAGTATGTATCTCTATTAATAAGCCTGATACCAGTCGCTATCACTGCATTTAAGGCTTTACTTACATTACTTCGGTATCAGCAGCATTTTCTAGCAAATTCCATCCCTAGAAAAATAAACTGCACATACCTTATTGCAGGAAAACCTGCACGCTATTCCCTCTCTGAAGTTACCTCACTCCTCAGAATATGTGAGAACAGCCATGGATCTTAGTTACTTCTGCTAAGATCATAGAAAACGCAGGCAGATTCTTCTTCTAAATACTGCCTGAGATAAACAGTACACTCCGGCACCATTTAAAAATAACAAACTTTTGATTGAAGAATAAACTAAGTATAAAACACCACACTCCTCTTATGACCTCCATCTTGGTTGAGGCTTGCAAGAGAATGACTGGATATGACAGTTGGGGAGGAGCTATATAGCAGCTCTGCTGTGGGTGATCCTCTTGCAACTTCCTGTTGGGAAGGAGAATGTCCCACAAGTAATGGATAATCCGTGGACTGGATACACTTAAGAGAAAGAGCAATACAGGCGAACCTTTAAACCAGCACACGCTCATTAATCATAGTATATGTAAGTAGATGAAATTGACTCATTAACCAGACACAAAGCTGTACTAAAGTAAACACAAATACCCTTTATTAGCTTCTAACAGCAATTATATTTGGTTGCAGCACCAAACAAATAAAAATTAATAATGTATATACCTTCCTCACATAGGAGGAAAAAAAAGACCTGTATTAATCAACCTGTAATAAGAAAATACAGGCAGCTGCTTTTGCAGGACTATGTTGTTAATAGCGGTAAGGTTAGCAGTGGCAGTTCATAATGGAGCAAAGCAATGATTGTTAGATGCAAAGCAAATAGCCATTTTGATGCATAGAGAAACTGCTGTCCACAGCGTAATGTAGTAGAAAATCCCTTGTATGCCGCAATTACCGTTACAGGGTAGTCCCTTTGTCAATGGTAGCAAGCCATAAAAAGGATAGTAATGAAAAGATGTTAGTTCGTAGGTTAAAGTAAACAACCAGGTCGGTATAAAGGACGTTAGTGGCTGTAAGGTAAATATGGTCTTAGTATTGTGTCCATTTAGTCATTATGGAGAGCAACGGATACACTGTGTTGTCAGAAGTTATGTGGTTAATTACTCACAGAGACCTTTTGCCGTCAGCGGGAGTGACGTCTCACTAACAACCGCTTCTTTGGGTCCTGCAGGTTTTCCAGTGAAAACTTCACCCTTGATTAGTCAGCTCTCTCGACTCTACTTTAGTACAGCTTTGCGTCTGGTTAATGAGTCAATATGATCTACTTACATATACTATGATTAATGAGCGTGTGCTGGTTTAAAGGTTCACCTGTATTGCTCTTTGCTTTCATACTTCATTATGTTGCACACCTCCTTGCACCAGATGGAATTATAACTTATTTTTCATCTGTTCTCATCATTAATTACATTCAGAAATAGCTGGTGTATCTTTTCACATTTTTATACTAGACTTTAATGTCTTTTCTTGACACTGTGCTTTTCAGAATAAAACTCAGATTTTGACTCACTGATCAGAGGTAAGTGTTGTTCAAGTTTTTGGCAGCAATGACAGGCGATAATGAATGGGAATTTGACCTTAATGAAACCTTTTCTTTACAGATACTCAGATAATTCCAAAAGGTGATTAAATAGTTTAAAATCATAAAAAATGTTAACAGTCAATTAAACATTTAAAACTAGGGTTGCACCGATACCATTTTTTTTATGACCGAGTACAAATACTTGTTTTCAAATACTCGCCGATACCAATTACTGATACTTTTTTTTTTTTTATGCCATGTGACAGTTTACCAAGCACAATACAGACTAATTATTTAAGATTCCTTCTTTATAATTATAAAGGACTGTAATTCAAAAGACATTATGAAATAATAAAATAGTTTTATTTGTCAAAAGTTTACTGAACATGTTTATAAATAAAAAATATTACAATAAAATATTAAATTTAAAGGGGTGATTTAAAGGGGTGATGCAATTGGGTTGTAGGGCTGTAATATAACATCAATCTGACATTTGTTTGGAGGTTCGACTCTAAGTTGAACAGTCTCACTTTCAGCACTACTGCATGGGGCAGAAAGATATTTTTGGGCCATTTTAGCCAGAGCTGGAAATCTGTTTTTTAACTGCCCAGTACTTCAGGGGTTTGTCTGAACGAGGTACAGTGATCTCTACTACAATAATACAAATAACAGCAATTTGTATTGGCAGAACAGTAGTAAACAATTTTTAGTTTAGTGTCCACTCCAGTTTAAAATGAAATGGGAACATGCAGTTTGAAAAAATGTCACAAGGTAGCATATGGGTAGGAAGTGGAGGTATCGGTTTAAGTATCGGTGCATTTGCACGAGTACAAGTACTCATGCAAATGCTTGGTATCGGTACCGATATCGATACTTGTATCAGTGCAACCCTATTTAAAACTTAAATGGGAAATCAGTAGTGTACGCAGATATTTGGATAATAAAATGATTCCTAGAGGTCTACGTTTGCGTAAGAAAGCAGGTATGAATTTAGTTGATCCTTTGCTCCCTAACTTCAAAACAGAATGCAAAAAAAATGTTTGACTGATTGTTCATTTAGTTTAATGAAATTAATAATTAAGGAAAATCAACTTAGAATGGATAATGTCCAGAAAACTTTAGATGAATATACTATGAATATTGAGAAATGGTCATCACATCAGGAATTTATAAAATTAAAAGATCAATGTAACTCAGAGATTAGGAAATTACAAGAGGAAATTAAATCTAGAAAGAGGAGGAAATTCCTTAAAGATCATTTAGATTATCTAGAAGGAAAAATTTATGATTACAAATATGACTCGGCCACATCTGAATCAGATAAGCAAAGTTCTGATAAAGAAAGCAGCCAACAGAGTAGATCTTGATTTAGAAGAAGATGGTGTTTTTAAGAGAAGAAAAAAAAAAAATGGAAAAAAAAAACAAAGAGGCGGTAGGAAACATAGAAAAGGAAGACAAACCCAAGAAAGGTTATGTATTGCGCAGTCAACAGAACAGCAAAACAAATTTGTCTAATAAATTATTAAATGAAACCCACTTAGAAGTTCTTTCAAAGGGCTTGACTTTTTGCCCCACTAATAATTTGGACAAATTCACCACCATGAAAGACCTAAACCTCTTTGCCCGTAAAATTATTTTGAAAAAAAGTGTATATGCATAAACCATCTAATGTAGATTTAGATATGCAAGAGAGACAAACTTTACAAAGTTTAGTAGAGTTATTTCAGGAAAGTGATCCTATGGAGAATATAATTAAAAATCCACATATTGGCTTTAGTCCTTTTAAAAGCAAAATCAAGATACATGCCAGCTCTACCACTGTATCAAATGTATCCAATTTTGTGAAATTAGTTGAAAAAGATTTGAAATCATTAAATACTGTAACTTCGGGCATTAGTAACATCAATATAAAACAACAGGCTATGAGGGAACTTGCAAATGATCATTCCATCAGAATAAAACCATCAGACAAGGGTGGAAATGGGGTGGTACTTAACACCACAGATTATGTGGTGGAATGTCAGACAAGTGTCATGTGAATTACAATATGAAAGACTACCAGGCAACCCAACTTTACAATACAAAGAGGACCTTGAAATCATTTTGCAAGGTTTTCAAAATGCGTTAATAAAGAATTTGAGTTCCTAAATGGGAAACATCAAACATTACCAACGGCTTACACAATTCCAAAATTGCATAAAAACAAAAATCCACTGCCTGGACGTCCCATTGCACCAGGTCAGGGTGGTTGATTAGAAAACGTTGCTAAATATGTTGATTGGAACCTTAGACCTTTTTTGACAACTATGCCCTCAAATATAAAAGATACTGCCGATGTTCTATGTAAATTAGATGGTCTGGTCCTCTGATGAAACTTTATTTGTTACTATAGTCGTGGAGGCCTTGTATTCTTCAATACCTCATGATTTGGGTGTTGAAGCCTCACGCTTTTATCTTCATCAGAGAGGTATCGGATACACGGATCACACTGCATTTGTTACGAAACGGTTAAAATTTGTTCTAGAAAGGAATTATTTTAAATTTGATTCAAAATTCTATAGAAAGATTTTAGGGACAGCTATGGGGGCAAGTTGTGCCCCCACCTATGCCTGTTTATATTTGGGGAAATGGGAATTGGAAACGATTTTGGATATGCCTCCGTGTTTCGTGAACAAAGTGGTCTTATGGACAAGATTTATAGATGATGTTCTAATGCTATGGGAAGGCTCAATTGACCATCTTCATGACTTTATAAAGTATTTAAATACCAATACAAAAAAAAAATCTTAAGTTTACGTATGAAGTCAGACCCTCTGAAATTTCATTTCTTGATTTAAAATTATTGAAAGTTGATAATACCATCAATACTGAAAGCTATAGGAAACCGACAGCAGCAAATACTTTATTAGAGGCAACGAGCCATCATCCTATCACACAAATAAAAAGGTATTCCCACTGGTCAATATCTTAGACACAAAAGAAACTGTTCAGATGAATTGTTTTTTAAAAAACATGCTGATGATTTGAAAAAACGGTTTTTAGAAAGATATAGTAAAAATTGGTTAAAAACAGGCTTCATAGAGCATCTCAGACTCAGAGGCAAACTCTCCGTTATGAATCAAAGGAAAAAACTGGGGACACTAGATTAAGAATGATAACTACATTTAATAATCAATGGCAAGATTTAAAAGCAATTTTATCTAAACATTGGCACTTAGTGGGGGGATTTTCCTTTGACTGCCAGAAAAGCACCCTCTTTAAAAGACAGTCACTATATCATTAATGAACCAAGAATGTGTCTGGGCAGTATGAAACCCAAAAGTGGTAACCGTCCATGTAATAAATGCAAAATGCGCAAATTTATGGTTACTGGTAATAAGATTGAAGATAGTAAGGGCACAATCCATAGAACTAAGGGGTTCATTACATGCAAAACATATGGTGTAGTCTATGTCCTTTCATGCTCCTGCAATTTGAAGCAACTTTCTAATTTACTCCTATTATCAATTTTTCTTCGTTCACTTGCAATCTTTATTTGAAAAAGGTGGCATCTAAGCTTTTTTGTTTCAGTACTCTGGACAGCACTTTTTAATTGGTGGATGAATTTATCCACCAATCAGCAAGAATAACCCAGGTTATTCACAAAAAAATGGGCCGGCATCTAAACTTACATTCTTGCATTTCAAACAAAGATACCAAGAGAAGGGAGAAAATTTGCTAATAGGAGTAAATTAGAAAGTTGCTTAAAATTGCATGCTCTATCTGAATCACGAAAGAAAAAAATTGGGTTCAGTGTCCCTTTAATGAAAGAAGGGGTGATTGGGACAATCTATTGTTAAAGGCTGAATTGTAAATGGATTTTTAACCTGGATACTGTTCAACCAGGTGGCCTGAACGAAGAGTTAAACTATGCTCTATTTTTAGATTAAAAATTCCCCTAATGTGCCACTTTTTATTATAATTTACTATCTGGCTAACCATTATGCATATTATTACTAACAAGAGGAGTCTCTCTGTGGGAAAAAGAAAATGAAAATGTTTATTTTAATGACTATTTCTATGAGAATAATTTTACTATAATGTATGATTCATTTATAGTAACTTGAAATGAAAGTGTCAATATGCAATAAGGATCTGTATATGATGTGAATATTATAAGATTAGCCTTTGCTGCCGTAATTGAGTAACGAATGTGTACCCATAACTATTTAGAATTGCTTTCAATTCCTGAGTAATCAGTATGGCAGTACTTAAATTTGTAAAAGCACTGAACTAGTTAACCATTTCACCTGGGATAATCTGCATGAAAAGGCAATTCTGACGTACAACGGCATCACATGCCCGAGGAAGCCCAATCAGAACGAAAGTTTGGGTGAAACACGTGTAGCTCCGTGAGCGTGAATTTGTTTGTAGGACGCTTTGCATGGCTTCAGTACGGTATTTGGCAAAAGGGAACCTTAAGAGACGAGAGAGCTGACTAATCAACGGGAAAGTTTTCACTGGAAAACCTGCAGGACCCAATGAAGCGGTGGTAGTGAGACGTCACTCCCGCCGACGGCAAAAAGGTCTCAGTGAGTAATTAACCACATAACTTCTGACAACAGTGTATCCGTTGCTCTCCATAACGACTCTAAATGGACACAATACTAAGACCATATTTACCTTACAGCCAGTAACATCCTTTATACCGACCTGGTTGTTTACTTTAACCTATGAAAAAACATCTTTTCATTACTATCCTGTTTATGGCTTGCTACCATTGACAGAGGGACTACCCTGTAACGATAATTGCGGCATACAAGGGATTTTTCTACTACATTACGCTGTAGACAGCAGTTTCTCTGTGCATCAAAATGGCTATTTGCTTTGCATCTAACAATCATTGCTTTGCTCCATTATGAACTGCCACTGCTAAGCTTACTGCTATTAACAGTCCTGCAAAAGCAGCTGCCTGTATTTTCTTATTACAGGTTGATAAATACAGGTCTTTTTTCCTCCTGTGTGAGGAAGGTATATACATTATTAATTTTTTTTTTTGTTTGGTGCTGCAACCAAATATAATTGCTGTTAGAAGCTAATAAAGGGTATTTGAGTTTACTTTAGTACAGCTTTGTGTCTGGTTAATGAGTCAATTTCATCTACTTACATATACTATGATTAATGAGCGTGTGCTGGTTTAAAGGTTCGCCTGTATTGCTCTTTTCTTATTTCATTTTTTTCCGCACCTCCTTGCACCAGATGGAATTATAACTTATTTTTCATCTATGCTCATCATTAATTACATTCAGAAATAGCTGGTGTATCTTTTCACACACACATATATATATATATATATATATATATATACACACATACATATATATATATATATATATATATATATATATATATATATATATATATATATATATATATATATATATATATATATATATATATATATATATATATATATATACACACACATACATATACACACATTATATATTTTTTTTTAATTATTATTATTTATTTATTTTTATTCACAAAACACAGAGGTACCTGACCTGCAATTAATACATATGTACATGCAGATGTATATACACATGACTAAGAGCTCATGCCACAAGTAGTCACTACTGTTCTCTCAGTGGTTACACATACTAAAACAATTTACATCTAGAAAGACAAATATGCTGTGGTAGACAGCAAGTAACCCCAGCGGCATAACTTTTTTTTCACTTTCTGCGATTAATTTTTTTAGTGAAAAATTTTCTGCAGGTCATTTTTAAATCAAATTCAATTTTAAATTAGGCAGTTATACTAAAGCACCAGTTCAATTGCAGTGTGTTAGTTAAACGGAGAATAAAGCAATATTTAAAGTTTTATAATATAGTGCAGTAGTAGAAAATTACATTGGAAATTAGCTGCAGACATAGTCTAACATAGAAGTAGTAATAAAAAAGGTGCATTGTTCATACAAATGTCTTGCATTCAGATATAAAAACAGCTTTGCAGGCAGTTAAAGGCTAGGGTATGTGCTTGAAACAATCTCTGAGAGCCAGTCAATCAATGCACTACTGCTTTACAGTGCTACTGTTTATTTCACTGTTCACTTAAAACAGGACTTTGCTCTGGATGAACTGCGATAAGGAAAACTTACACAGTGCAGCCAGAGAACAGCTCTGTTTGAAGAGAACAGCCTAATGTGGAGCAGCGCCGAAAAGTTAAATCGCTAACAGTTCCTGCATGTGTCCTGTTCTTTACGCAGACATGCTGCATTTTCTGCAATGACATCTCCGATCATTGCATGTTCTGCCTTGGGGCAAGTAACAAATAAAATGAGACTGACCAATAAGGGATGCGCAATTTATATCGACGACGCCTGGGACATGCAGTTCTGGGCCACGTGGAGCTAGCGGGCTAGCAGTACATTTGACCCGGTGAGTCACAGACAGAGACATATATATGTTTCAACACTAAAGAGACATTACACACTCATTTTTCTTTGCATAAATGTTTTGTAGATTATCTATTTATATAGCCCATAAAGTTTTTTTTTTTTTTTTTTTTTTAATAAATGTATAGTATTAGTTTTGCTTATTTTTAAATAACATTGCTCTGATTTTCAGACTCCTAACCAAGCCCCAAAGTTTTATGTGAATAACGTCAGCTACCTTCTCCAGCTTGCTCCTGTTTGTGTAAAGGGTCTTTTCATATGCAAAAGAAGGGGGAGTGTCTTATTTGCCACTTGCAGTGGGCTTTCCAGCTACCTTTTCAACAGAGCTAAACTGACAGCTTCTAAGTAAGTTTTTAAACCATTTTATACTGAATTTTTATATCAGTATCTGTGCATCTTATTCTTTAGTAGTGTCTATTACATTCAGTTATATGAAAATGAGTGTATACTCTCCCTTTAACGCTCACACTAGGGTAGCATGAAGGGAGCTAACTATGAGTATCCGCAAAACACAGAATGCTAAATTGCCAGTATGCTGCAGCCTGAGTTACTGCTCAAAGGACCTACACAGTAATTGTAATGCTGCCCTCTTGCCGCCTCTAGTGACATCTTGAGGCAGTGCACAGGACCCGGCTAGCGAGTCACAGACCGAGAGCCTGACACCCGGAGGTGCCAACTGCCCCTTCCATACTGCCCCAGACAGGCCAACCTGGATAACAGGAAATGCCCAGGTGGACAGGGCATCAGGTACCATTTATTTATCCAGTGCTCAGGAAGCCATCTTAGGGCACGCGCTGGAAGCTTACCTTATATAGTTAGGCTCAGGAACCATTTTAGGGCATGCGCTGAAAATGTAACTTATCCAGGGAGGCTCAGGAAGCCGTCTTAGGGTGCACTGGCAGTTTACTTTTTGTTTAATATATTGCAGAACCTACAATATATTAAATAAAAAAGTATTCTCTCCCTGGTAGTCTAATGGGGCAGCATTTGGTCTGTGTGAGTGAATGCAGCATGCACTGACTCGCATCACTGCGATCCAGCCAGAAGGAGCTATTAATATGGTCTGTACCAGACAGAGGTGAGAGAACAAATGCTCCCCCACTAGACTACCAGGTAGGCAAAACTTTTTTATTTAATATATTGCAGGTTTTGCAATATATTAAATAAAGAGTAAAGTGCAAATGGCCAATAAATTTAAATCAAAAGGGAAATTTTTTTTTCTATTAAAAAACCCCAAAACACACACCCCCCACTACCACTCCACTGGACCCCCAGGGATTTGAGATAGATAAATATAATCTCATTTTGCTATGTGTGTGATTTATATGTGTTTTAATCTGTGTGTGTCTGCATGATTTTGCGATTATCTGTGTGTAAAAATTTGATTATGTGTTTTAATCTGTGAGTGTATGTATTTGTGATTGTGGGTATTTGAGTCTGGATGTGTTTTTATCTGTGAATGCGTGTATAAATCTGTGCGAGTGAATCCATACATTTGTGAGAAACACCATTCATACTGACATTAAACACAGAAAAAAAGAGAAAATCACATTTACTGACATTGGGCTCACATACAAACATAGTGACATTAACAAACACTAACATAACACACAAATACATAGGGACAATGCAAACAAAAACAATGTTGTTAATACAATAGAAATTACCCTCTTATGGTGATTATTTACAGATCTGTTATGCATTGGGGTAAGGGGTTAGTTTCTAATTTAACCTCATGACAGTGATTTACAAAATACACTACTGTCACCAAGTGTCTCATTCACTGCAGGGGCACATTGTATGCCGCCTGTCTAACCTGAGGACCACTTAGCTTTTTGTTTTAAAAAAAAAAAAAAAAAAAAAAAGAAATAGTTCACAATAAGTATTAGGCTCAGACTTCCCACAAAATATTGAAATCCTGGGCATGTGTGTTCCCCAGATCAGGACAAATGAATTAATTTATTCAGTACTTTTCTTTAGGTGCCCTAGTTTGAAAAAGAAAGTTGTTATCCTGAAACGGCTCAAATTGAACTGTTGTTAACCCGAGGGCCTCCTGTATATAATTTTATTTATTATTTTTAGTCATGTGACTGCTGTTGAAAAGCATTGAGAAGCAGTGCATTAATTAAAATAGCCAGTAGGTGGAGCTGTCCGCTTGTGTAGCAGCAAAGATATGCAAGTCAAGCAAAATGAAATCAGTTTAACCAGACCTGAGCTATCGAGCAGCTTGCAAAGGAAAAAGATCTTCCTGTCTATAAATCAGTCCAGATTGGAATGCATAGAAAGAACTGTTTGCAGAAAAATGCAAGAAAAAGTCTGTGTTGTGTGGTTATTTTATTAGGTTCATAATGCTTTTTAGCATCTAAAGTCTTCATTCCAAAACTTTAAAAATAATGTATTAAGGTGTTACTTATGACAATTTTGAGAGGGGCCTGGAACCTAACTCCCTCACTTCCCATTGACTTACATTATAAACTGGGTTTCGATTTACAACCATTCCTTCTGGAACCTAACCCCTGCGTAAACTGAGGGCTACCTGTATATGTATCAGGACAAGTAGTAGATTGTCATGAAGGGCAAGTAGTTAAGAGAGTGTGTATATATATATATATATATATATATATATATATATATATATATATATATATATATATATATAAATAAATAAATTAGGACTGCATCTAACTATTTTAATAATAGATTAATCAGCCGATTATTTTTTCGACTAATCGGATAAAGAAAAACAAAAACATTTTTTATATATATTTAAAATAAAATCCACATACCGAGTGTTATAAATATAAACTTCAGACTAAAACTTTACATTAACACAACTAACATAAAAATATCTTGAATATCTATAAGCAATGGGAAACAAAAAATACCCAGCTATAAGAGATATAGAATATATATATATATATATATATATATATATATATATATATATATATATACACATACACACACATACATACATATATATATATATACACACACACACTCAAGGAAAGAAGGACGAGGCTACAATGGAACTCAAGCCAAAGTGGTTTATTCTAAATCGTGTGAGTAGAGCACTACATCAGTATGCAAGGGTTAAAGTGAAGGTAAACTTTGCACGATGCTATTAGTGGCAATGCAAATACTTGTAAAATGAGAGGTACTTTCATTCATCAATTTTATTATTTACCTAGTTATAAGCCGTTTTATTTCCCTTTCTAATCTTTTCAAAATCAGCCCGTTTTTTTGTTGTTGTTTTTTTTCTTGTCCTGTCACGTTCTTTAAACAGCCAATAGTCAGTCTGGCCGTTAGGCTGCCGTCATTTGACGTCACACTATTGTTGGGCGTTATGCGCATGCGTTGGCATTATTTCTAAATAAAATAAAAATAAAAAAGTAGCGATCATACTATATATTAGATGAGGAATAGAATACAGGCTGCAAAAACGAAAAAATTTACCTTCACTTTAAGCAGGATCAGACGCATTTCGCGCATGCTCAGTGCGCTACATCAGAGATTTTATATATATATATATATATATATATATATATATATATATATATATTTTATAAACAAACAAAAAACTAAAAAGAGCTAAGGACTTCATATATATTAACAGGACAAAGCCGTACATATTTAACAATACAGTACATATAATCAGCAATAGCAAACAATCCGCTAATAATTGTGCTAATATATAATAGTGCACATTAATTTAAATAAATACCATCAATCTAGGGCTAAGTGTAATTAACAAGCTCAACACTATATCATGCAAAGCATAGTCCCAAATCACCCGATTTAGTATAAGCAATCCAAATGATGACTCCTATTTTATTTCTGGGTTGCAGATAAGCCAGGAGTAGTTGTAAACTTATACTGTCCTGAAAAAGTGAAGAGTAAACGTCAAGCAAGAAAATAGACTTCCACATTGAACATAGTTGACTGATATATTTTTCCCTCTGACTACATTTTTCCATCACTGGTAGATTACAGTGATTTATTCCCCCAGATCTTTAAAGGAAAATTAAACTGAAATAGTAATATAAAATGATAAATCGTATATATTAAAAAAAAAAATCTGCAATATACCTTATTTTGTCCCCTTTTCCTGTAATTCCATTCTGAAATTGTGAGCTTTTCGGTTCCCGTTAGAAATGGAAGTGCCGAACACATATTCCACACAGCCATTGGCTGCACACTCTTGTGACCTATTAATAACTGTCCCTAATTTGCCACAACAGAGAAGGTAACCTAAATTACAACATGACAGCCCCCACTCTTTTATAGACACTAAAACTTTGCACTTATATTTTGCCAATATGTAAACAACTAATTAAACTTTCAAAAATACATCTGCATGTTAATTTCAGACTAATATTTTCTTTGACTGGATCATTCTATCCAGCATTTAGTGCTTAATGTCCCTTTAATGTAGGAATTATTTAGAGAGTGCCAGCAGATTCTACAGCAATATGAACATAGATGCAAAATATAAAATGGTAACATATGAAGCAATAAGACCAGATTAATGGGTAGAAGGCCCAATCTGTGAGTTGCCAGCGTTTGCAACTCACCTTACATCAGTTATTTACACTACAGGATAGCTGGGTTTGTGAACTTAAGTAATTATTTAAATAAAATGTATAAAAAAACATGGACAAATCAAGGCTACAGGCCCTTGTGATATGGCTAAAACTGTTTATAGATAATTGTCTTATAATTTCAGTTAACCTGAAAACGTCTAATAACTTTTTTAGTAACATTAAAATCTCAACCTTGATAAACTCACTCACGTTCTGACAGACCCTAATCTGACAATGCATAACATAGCCCCAGACGGCTGCAAAGCAGTAGTAGGGCATTTCAGAGCTTTCTGTCAGCCAAAATGAAACGCACGAGTACAGGGCTCACTCACCTGGCCCACTCTGTCGGTTGTTACTGACACTATTGATGATGTAGTGAGAAACTTTAGAGTTCTCTGACACAGACAGCACGTAGTCCCCGGGGATAGTGGTGGAGTCCCTGACCAGAAACACACCGTGCCGCTGGCCCTGCAGCAAGTTCACCGCCTCTTGTCGGTTTTGTTTTCCCCAATACCAGCTCGCTCGGTCCTCTGAGTCGAAATTGCCAGCCATGGCTCTTTCACTACACCCCGGTATTCCTCCCCTTGGCTTTAGACGCCAAATGACGCCGCCCCAAAACAAACGCGACTATCAATCTCCTCCAACCGATTCCGACCTCACCAATCCCGAAATGGCGGCACAGGAAAGGTCTGACCTCACCTTCCGGAAATGCGTAATCAGAGAGGCGACGTTGAAGCGGATACAATTTCTCTGCCATTTGGGGAATGTTAACAAGAAAAAATATATTTTTGATATTTAAAATCGGCTAAATTAGCAGTGGGGTTTTTTTTTGCAGCGAAATCACGCTACAACAAACTTGGAAATATTTTGTATGGGTTTATAGGACAGACTGGTGGGCAATTGCAAACCTCTCGATTTACCTAGTTATCTTATCCATGATTTGAGGATGACAATTGCTCACGATTCTATCATACAGAAAAAAAACTTGACATAACCCCCCAAAAAATGTCTTGATTCAGATCGAGCATACAGTTTAAATATCTTTCCAATTGATTTATTTTATAACATTTGCTTTATTTTCTTGGTATCTGTTGTTGAAGATGCAGCAGTTCACTACTGGGAGCTAGCTGAGCACATTAGGTGAGGCAGTCACTAGATTTAATATGTGCAGTCACCAATCAGCAGCTAGCTCCCAGTACTGCATTGCTGCTCTTGAGCCTACATATGTATACTTTTCAACAAAGGATACCAATAGAACAAAGCTAATTATATAATATATAATAAATCGGAAAGCTGGTTAAAAATTACACACTCTATCTGAATCTTGAAAGAAACATTTTGAGTTTTATGTTCCTTTAAATAACTAGTTTTGGATGAAGTAAGGTTAAGAAAATTCAGCTAAAATGTATAGGACAACAGAGAAAACTTCTGCAAAAAAGTCCATTGAGCCGGACCACATCTCTTTTGAAAGTGTAAGCAAACTTACTCTTAGGGCAAGATTTATGACATGGTGAATGCCCTGATTGGTTGGAGGCTCACTCATTTGAGCCTGCAACTGAAATTTATGAAGCAGCTATTTAAAATGCTGCTTCATACGCTCCGTCAAACTGGAGTTGGCGGATGAAAATTTGACTGGGGTGTTTGACAAGCCCTACTCTCACGCAATTGGTTGCGTGGGGGTAGGGGTGGACTTGCACAAGTTTTCCATTGTGCAATGTTAAATATGGGGAACATATCAGGCCCACAATTTGCGATCATGTGCGGAGAGGTTCACAACTTGTGAATCCTGTCCACTCACACATTGATAAATCAGAGCCACTATCAACCCTGCAAATCTTTGTTTTACACCCCTGCAAAGGGATTGCTGGGAACTAGATGGACACATCTTGTCAGACAATGATAAGAGGCAAATATGTACGGCCATCAATCAGCAGCTAGCTCTCAGTAGTGCATTGCTGCTCCGTCAAGAAAAGATACCAATATTATGAAACAAATTTGATAACAGAAGTAAATTGGAAAGTTGTTTAAAATTGTATGCTCTTTCTGAATCATGAAAGTTTAAATTGATGGTAAACTCTTCCCTTTATAAAAACAGATCCAGAATGTTAGTGAAATTTTAGATGGCATTTAATTCATCAGTTGTAATGAGATTGCTCTATACTTTTTAATGTAGATATGAAATTTAAATTCCCTGCGCTCCACCTCCAACTTCAAATGTAAATTTTTCTGTGACCTAAAGGTTTGAATTGCTCAATCAGCGCTATAGCTACAACAACAGGCGCCCAAAGGGGAGAGTGCTGATTGGAGAACAGTTCAACCTTTAGCTCACAGAAAAATTGACTTTTGAAGTGGGTGGGGGAGCACTCGGAATTTTAATTTCATATTAAAGTAAGTTATAGCGCATCTTCATTACAACTAATGCATTAAACTCCATCTAAAATATCGCTAACATTCTGGATCTGTTTTTATAAAGGGGATAGTTTACCATCACGTTAATTTTGAGCTTATTGTAACCAGGAAAAATGTAAGTGTAAGTAAGCCTAAGCACCTTATCTCGGTACACTGACATACTGTTACAATTGCTTTCTTTTTTCAGTACATCGGCAAAACACAAGATTTTGGGACTAATAGTTCTATATCTAGACTTTTTATGCATGATCATTGGTTATATTTTATTTGGTGTACTTTTTGTAACACAAACGGCTTGATGTGTTACAAAATTGTAACTGAGTTAATGTATAACTACATTGCAGTTAGATAGGTTTAATATCAGTATGGAAGTCTTTTTTGTCTTTTTCCAAGGATTTGACTCTAGATCCCAGCTTGTAAAATGGAGATCCAACATTTTTCTTTCATGATTTAAATAAAACATACAATTTTAAAAAGGTTTCCAATTTACTTCTATTATCAAATGTACTCTGTTCTTTTGGCATCCTTTGTTGAAAAACGGCACTATATGAAAGCAATACTTAATGCACCTGCAGGCAACCTACCTAAGTATGCTTTTCAACAAAGAATACTATAAGAAGAAATTCAATATGGTAACAGAAATACAGGTAGCTCTCAGTTTACGCCGGGGTTAGGTTCCAGAAGGACTGGTTGTAAATTGAAACCGTTGTTAATTGAAACCCAGTTTATTATGTAAGTCAAAGGGAAGTGAGGGAGTTAGGTTCCAGCCCCTCTCAAAATTGACATAAGTAACACCTAATAAATTATTTTTAAAGCTTTAAAATGAAGATTTTAAATGCTAAACAGCATTATAAACCTAATTAAATAATCACACAACAGACTGTATCATCAAACTACGTTTAATTAACAAAAACATTTTTTTACTTGCATTTTTCTGCAAACAGTTCTCTGCATTGTTAGCGTGTTAGATAATATTGGGTCTGCACCTATTCTATGCATTAATAGGCAGTTAGGCACCCTCACCTCAAGCAGCTGGGCAGGAAGATAATAGGGAAGTGGCTGCTAGATCTTGTTGCTTGTTAGCTAAGGTCTGTTCTGTGTACACAGATTAATTTAAGTCTGCTAAGCTTGCATAACTTTGCTGCAACATAAGCGGACAGCTTCACCTACTGGCTATTTTAATGAGTGCACATGACTGAAAAAAAAGGTTGTTATTCTGAAACGGCGCAAATTGAATCGTAAACCGAGGGCCACCTGTACATTTTTTTTTTTTTTAATTTTATGCTGTTTGAATCGCAAAAGAAAAATGTGGGGTTTCCTGTCCCTTTAACCACCTTGCAAAGGTCAGCTAGTTCTTCTTTAAAACATTGCCTTGTGCAATTAACACAGCTCATTGTTGTGATGCTTAAGGAGGAATCAGGGGAGCGTTTTGTGTCAGAGAGTACTTTGAGTTTGACTAAGACTGATGTAGTTTTCTGTTTAGACTGTTTATTTTGCTTGTTATGATGTTTAGCATACATACGGCTAGATTACGAGTCTTGCGTTAGCCTTAAAAAGCAGCGTTGAGGGGTCCCAACGCTGCTTTTTAACGCCCGCTGGTATTACGAGTCAGGCAGGAAAGGGTCTACCGCTCACTTTTTTTCTGCGATTTTAGCTTACCGCAAATACCCTTACGTGAATTGCGTATCCAATCTTTTTAATGGTATTTGCCTAACGCCGGTATTATGATCGCCTGAAAAAGTGAGCGGTAGACCCTCTCCTGTACAGACTCCTACCGCATTTAAAAGTCAGTAGTTAAGAGTTTTATGGGCTAACGCTGTAACATAAAACTTTTAACTAAAGTGCTAAAAGTACACTAACACCCATAAACTACCTATTAACCCCTAAACCGAGCACCCCCCCCCCCACACACACACACCGGAAACACTTAACTAAAATGTTTAACCCCTAATCTGCCGACTGGACATCGCCGCCACTTTAATAAATATATTAACCCCTAAACCGCCGCACTCCCGCCTCGCAAACACTAGTTAAATTTTATTAACCTCTAATCTACCATCCCTAACATCGCCGACACCTACTATTAACCCCTAATCTGCCGACCCCAACGTTGCTGCTACTATATTAAATTTATTAACCCCGAAACCTAAGTCTAACCACCCCCAACTTAAATATAATTTAAAATAAATTAAATAAATTTAACATAATTAAAGAAATTATTCCTATTTAAAACTAAATACTTACCGATAAACTAAACTTTAAGCTAGCTACAATATAACTAATAGTTACATTCGCCTTGATCACCAGTTTGGCGTTAGGCTTAAAAAGCAGCGTTGGCCGGTCCTAACACTGCTTTTTACTGCCCGCTGGTATTACGAGTTTCCCTAACGCCACAAAAATATCCGTCACAGCAGAAATCGTTTACGTCAACCCAGACCCAGTAGTTAACATCTACTGCGAATAAAACATCCACAAATCTAAAAAAAAAAATACACAAAGTACACTTACACTCATACAAACACTACACTATATTTATTTTTCATATTTCATATTTTCACGTCAAAATAGAACGGATCAAAGTAACGAGATCTCGGGTGTTTGAAAAAAAAGCCACACAAATCCATTCTCCATTGACTTACATAGACAGACGGGAACAGACACTTATATAGCTACATCTAACTACTAATATTATCACATACATACACTAATCGATACTTACAAACAATATACACCACATTACATACACAAATAAGATTTTTATTAGGAAATAAACACGATTTAGCTACTTTTTCACACAAGACCATGACGTCACTCACTTTACGCTCAAAACAAGTCTTGAATTTTATTTCTACACACATTTTTCTCCTCCATTGACTTCTATGGGGAAGACGTGCTAGTGCACGCAACAGCCAGATTTACCTAACGCACGGAAAAAGCGTAGACAAGAAAACTCGTAATACCAGCGTTAGAATTGTGAAACTAACTCATGTTTTCTTGCGTTAGTTCCGCTATGACAAATAGATCAAGAAATGGCTAGTTCTCTATGGAGTTATGGCTTTTACTTGTGTGAAATTCACTACAACATCAAATTGTTTTATACATTTACATTGCATCAACTACAAATCACCATCAACAATACGAAATATATTTAAAAAATGTATTCAGATTTAAAGGGACCGAAAAATAATTTGAACATTTCATTATTCACAAACAGTAGACAATTGGAAACACCTCTCATTTACCTCTATTATAGCATTTCATTTATTCAACTCATATGCTTGCATGAACAGCATATCTACATAGGCTTAACACATGATCATTAATGGATGCACATACATCACTTTTATCATTCACTCATACATGTGATTGATATGATGGGGGGAAAACACATTACATTCTATGAATCATGAAACATAAAATAGGGATTTTACTGTCCCTTTAACATCACGATTCACTCAGAATATACCATTAGGAATTACGTACAATAACAACATCATTAGAACAGATCACAGCTGTCACTTTTTGGGAAGGAACAACAATGCTATACTGCTTTATAGAAGTCAGCATATGTGGGAGAGAATCACAATATATACGTGTATATATACATATCACGCATCACGCAACCACAAAGCACACATTTATATTTTAATCAGCATACAATAACAATGTAGTAAAAAACAACAACACAATGAGGATTTGATAACTAGACAGGCAGGTTGATAATATGATGACGTCATTAGAAGCTTCAACCATACACATTACAGCTTTAGGACTGTACCGCCCCTTTTAGAAGTTTAGCACTCAATACTACATATACGTAAATGAGAGTTTGGAACATCATTATTATTGCGATTTTAATGGGACGCGTACAATATTGACATCTCGCCAATCACTTATATATACAATACTAGTGATGTCAGCCCGGAAGATCGTCATTATCATTGCGATTTTAATGGGACGCGTACAATATTGACATCTCGCCAATCACTTATATATACAATATTATAGATGTCATCTGTTACTTTATCGTTTACAAACAATATTGCAGCAACATTGATCGATTAGATTCTATGCCATTATACACAAGTATGCACTTTCATTCATGTTAGCCTGGACGTGTGCTTTTTACTATAAGATCGCATTTATTAAGTATTTATTATGAGCAAACATTACGAAGATGCACTGTATGTGTTACATTTTACACTTTCACATTGCGATTCATTGGGGGGAAACAAAATTTCAAACACCTAAAAAAACGCCCACTTTGAAAGCATTCGCGCCGCTCACATACAAACAAGTGTATACAATCAGCAATCATTACGAACTTGCTACCATTGGACTAATTGCACTATAAATCCCCCAAAAAACATGGCCAAAGCGTCCCTTGTGATCGACATTGTATCAAATCGCTTTTGTGTTTTTGCATACCTTTGTGCGTTTGCTCTGCTGTTTGGCTTTGTGCTGCTTAGCTTGGCAAATATGGATGATGCTGAGTTGGATGTTGCTGGTGCTACTGCACATGTAGCGTTCGATAGAATCAGGTGGGCTCGGCGGCTCCAAGAGAGACAAAGGGCTCGTTTGGTTCAAGGTCCTCGTGTTCATAGGGTGAGACCCACCTTGGACAACATGAGTGACTTTGAGGTTTTTGACAAATATAGGCTCAATCGCGAACAGCTCATTGGCCTTTACAATGTTCTTAGACCTCACATGGAGCCACGTAGACGTATGGCAACGGCAATCCCTGGTATGACCAAGATGCTTAGTTGTATACATGTCCTGGCCTCCGGGAGTTTTCAATCTGGAGAGGTGTACATTCATGGCCTGGCTCAGAGTACCTTCTCGGTGGTTTTTGATAACTTTCTGGACGCCATGGTACGAGTCAGTAAGCGTTACATAGGATTCCCTCAGAATGATGGTGATTGGAGGCGCCTGAAGAGGGAATTCTTTGCTATCGCTCGAATGCCCAATGTCTTGGGAGCAATAGATTGCACCCACATTGCGCTGCGTGCTCCACAACATGACTTGCCCTTCCGAAATCACAAACACTTCCATAGTCTGAACATGCAGTTTGTTTGTGACGCACGTATGCGGATTATGCAGGTGTGTGCGAATTTCGGCGGGGCTTGTCATGATGCCCGTATCCTCAGACAGTCGTCCCCGTGGCGGCAGTTTGAGGACAGAGAGTTTCCACCTGGGTGGCTCGTTGGTGAGTACTTGTGCACAACATGGTTAAGAAAGTTAGACAATTGCCACTGTAGTCTTAAAAAATAGTTGTTTGGGTAATTTGCAAAATGTGCAGCTCTAGGATGCAATTTAACCATTTAATTGTCTTTCCACAAATGTCTAGTTTTAGCTCCAAACAGATATGTAGCATGTCTTAGCTTAAATGGGCAGATAGAGAATGCAATTTAACCATTTTGTTTTTATTTTAGAAAATGTCTGCTTTATGCGAAATACGCATAGGTAGCATGTCTTAGCTTAAATGGGCATTTATAGAATGCGCTTTAACCATGTCATTGTCTCTTTCCGCAAATGTCTAGTTTTAGCTCCAAACAGATATGTAGGATGTCTTAGCTTAAATGGGCAGATAGACAATGCAATTTAAACATTTTTTTTTATTTTAACAAATGTCTGGTTTATGCGAAATACGCATAGGTAGCATGTCTTAGCTTAAATGGGCAGATAGAGAATGCAATTTAACCATTTTATTTTTATTTTAGCAAATGTCTGGTTTATGGAAAATACGCATAGGTAGCATGTCTTAGCTTAAATGGGCATTTATAGAATGCGCTTTAACCATGTCATTGTCTCTTTCCGCAAATGTCTAGTTTTAGCTCCAAACAGATATGTAGCATGTCTTAGCTTAACCTCTTAAGGACATATGACGGAATTTTTCCGTCATAAAACAATTGAGCAAACTGAAAGCTGTGTCCTTAAAGGGTTAAATGGGCAGATAGAGAATGCAATTTCACCATTTTGTTTTTATTTTAGCAAATGTCTGCTTTATGCAAAATACGCATAGGTAGCATGTCTTAGCTTAAATGGGCAGATAAAGAATGCAATTTAAACATATAATTCTTTTTTTATGAAAATGTTTATTTTAGGGGATTTTCGTGTACACAAATGAAAAGTATTTTAATATAATAATTATAAATAAATTATTAATATTTGTCATTTTGTTATGTTCATTATTTATAGGTGATTCTGGTTACATGAGCCGGCCTTGGCTCATTACACCGTTGCGTAACCCCACCGACGAGGCCCAGGAGCGCTCTAATAGGGCACACAAGCGGACTAGGGCTGTAGTGGAGAGGATGTTTGGGCTCCTCAAAATGAGACTCAGATGCCTGGACAGGTCTGGAGGAGCCCTCCAATACATCCCTAGTAAGGTGGCGAAGATCGTTATAGCCTGCAGCGTCCTGCATAACATTGCACAGCCGGCTGGGATGCTGCAGGCTGTCCAGGCGCCCCAACGCCTCCTCCAAGATGAGGAGGATGATCCTATTCTAGAGGGGCCATTCCTGGACGAGGGGCTCAATGTCAGAGCAAACATCATCAACCGCCACTTCAGACGGTAAATATTAGAAGTTAGATTGGAGTATTGCGAATATGTGTGAATTCTAGGGAAATGAGAAGGGGTGCAAACATGTTAGGATTGTTCATCAAATGATTATAAACATTTATTTTGATTATTATAGGTGATGCTCCTGGCATTGGGTCCTGTAACGACTTCGCCACCTGGTTTTTAAAGACATCAGCTGGTAAGTATAAATAATGTATGGACTGTGGCTGGCGGTAATTTGGCATCACCCATCATATGGCATACATTTTACAAACTAGTATTTAGTTTACACATTACTAGAAATTTGGATACTCAGAAAGGGATCCTCTAGCAAGACTATATGCTTCAAAGTCATATTCAAAGTCACACATCAGAGGTTACGTTTGCACAATGTATGACTCATCTTCACACTTGATTGATAGAACATAACACAAGATGCTACACCTGCTTAGTAAGCTAGTGATAGAAATAGTTTCAGAAATGGGGGGGGGTGCAGAACTAATTCACACACTTCTATTAATAATTTTATTTTCACTTTTTCGGCCATTAGGGAGATGAACTTCATCTAAAGACTGAAAGTGACGAATTCAAGACTGAAAGTGACAAATTCAAGACTGAAAGTGAAGTATCCCAGACTGAAAGTGAAGTATCCCAGACTGAAAGTGAAGTATCCCAGGCTGAAAGGGAAGAATCCCAGATTGAAAGTGATGAATCCCAGATTTAAAGTGATGAATACCAATGTGATCATGTCTGGCATTGTCTTTCAAATGTGCTAACCTTGAAAACCATACAAAGACACGTTCACATGGTAAGTGGCAACAATTTTATGGACTAAGTCTGTGGATGCATCCTATTGGAGACACTTAGATTATTTTTCTTTTAGATGGTATTTCACAATCTTCTATTTTGAAAATGATGAATAAGACACCTAATGAAGATAAACTGATATTTGGAAGATAATTGCCTTTCAAATTGACCATACATCCAGGTAAGTTTGCACAATGCATGCTAGTTAAGAATCAGGAGGAAGAATGTTAAAATAATTAGGAATAGATACATGTCCTATATTAGAATATGTTTATTTTACATACATTACCCCTACTTTGTGCTAAAGAGGACTCACATTCTGACCAATCAGACAAAGGAATACATTCTATAGTTGATATAAAGGTATATCATTTGAAGGGACATGAAATATTACATTTAATTATGTTCAGCATACAATATAAATTGATTTTTATAATGTGATATGCATTATTTTGTCTAATTTAAAATGCTAATGTTTAATTCTAAGATTGTTTAGACAATATAATGGTATTTCTAATTATGGATAGATATAGATTTCATGTCTGAACCTTTTTTTTTTAAATATCAAGACCAAAAAATACATGTTAGAGCATAGACACAAGATGATTTAACAATTATTTGTATTAATGAATATTTTAAGACGTGTTCATGAAATAACTAATTATAATATTTTTCTTTCTTTTACAGTTTCATCTGTGATGATTTTTTTTTTTTTTAAAACAATTTTTATTGAAGTTTACATCATACAACATAGTGTCAAATGGCAATTATTCAAGATGCATATCAGGGTTTTACAAAAAGAGATGCAGCAGTTGTGTCCCAGTTTAGTCACTAGGAGTACCCTTGGTCCATATACATCAGTCAAATAATAAGCTAATAATAATATTACTAACCAAAGAGAAATGTCAAAGCACAAATAATATAAATATGTTTCAACTATGATTAAACTATAATCAATTTAAACTAACTGTCAGCCTAATAAAACAATACTCCACAACTCTACTCCTCTCTCCTCGCATATTGACAAGTGGTATAACGATTCTTTTGCAAAAAAGAAAAAATATATCCAACAGAAAAGTGTTCTAGATCAAGTCAGGTCCTGGGTTTGCCGCTTGGGGAAGATGTCGGACAGGAAGAAAAAAGTGGGGGTGAAGGCCTAGGTGAGTCTAAATGTATTTTGTCAGTCATTGGTGTCAGTTGTATCCGACCTTGAGTTTATGGCCATGTTTTGTAACCCTTCCTCCCATATGAATCTTGTGTCGGCTAGGAAATTTAATTTGTTCCTTTTTGTATAGCCAAATTCTTCTAGCGTCAGCAAGTCTGTGACTTTCTCTGTCCAATTTGATAGGGTGGGCGTGTGTGGTGTTTTCCAATGCAAGGCTATCAATGCCTTGGCTCCTGTGAGGCCTATCTGTAAAATGGTAGATCTAAGTTTGCAAGGAAGTTTTGGCAAGTCATTTAGTAAAGCCATTCTAGAGTTTAACTTGAATTCCATAGAAAAAAGGGCTTGGAAGAACTGTTCCATCCCTTCCCAGAGGGGTCGCACTTTAGGGCACTCCCACCACATGTGGAGGTAGTTTCCTCTGCATCCACACCCCCTCCAGCATCTTCCCGTCGTATCAGGGTAAATGGATTGTACTCTGACAGGGGTGAGATACCAACGTGACAATACCTTAAAGTTTAGTTCTAGGGCCTGGGGGGATGTCGATGCTTTCCGGGTATTTGTGAATTTTTTTTGCCATTCCTCCTTCGTTATGTCCATCCCTAATTCAATCTGCCAGCTACGCGCATAAGAGGGGAGCTGATTAGTATGTGCAGCTTGTATCATTGTTTCTCTTGTAAGGTGTATCCAGTCCACGGATCATCCATTACTTGTGGGATATTCTCCTTCCCAACAGGAAGTTGCAAGAGGACACCCACAGCAGAGCTGTTATATAGCTCCTCCCCTAACTGCCATACCCAGTCATTCTCTTGCAACTCTCAACAAAGCTGGAGGTAGTAAGAGGAGAGTGGTAAAATATAGTTCGTTTTTTCTTCAATCAAAAGTTTGTTATTTTAAATAGTACCGGAGTTGTACTATTTTCTCTCAGGCAGTATTTAGAAGAAGAATCTGCCTGCGTTTTCTATGATCTTAGCAGCTTGTAACTAAGATCCACTGCTGTTCTCACATATGTCTGAGGAGTGAGGTAACTTCAGAGGGAGAATGGCGTGCAGGTTATCCTGCTATAAGGTATGTGCAGTTTTAAGTTTTTCTAGGGACTAGAAAATGCTGCTGATACCGGATTAATGTAAGTTAAGCCTAATTACAGTGCTTTAATAGCGACTTGTATCAGGCTTACTATCAGAGATATATACTCTTATAAAATGGCAATATAAAACGTTTGCTGGCATGTTTAATCGTTTTTATATATGCTTTGGTGATAAAACTTATTGGGGCCTAGTTTTTTCCACATGGCTGGCTTGATTTTTGCCTAGAAACAGTTTCCTGAGGCCTTCCACTGTTGTAGTATGAGTGGGAGGGGCCTATTTTAGCGCTTTTTTGCGCAGTTAAAATTACAGACAGAGACATTCAGCTTCCCTCAGCAGTCCCCTGCATGCTATAGGACATCTCTGAAGGGCTCTAAAGTCTTCAAAAGTCGTTTATTGAGGAAGGTAGGGCCACAGTAGAGCTGTGGCAGTTGTGACTGTTTAAAAAACGTTTAATTAGTTTTTTTGATCCGTTTTTTTCATTAAGGGGTTAATCATCCATTTGCAAGTGGGTGCAATGCTCTGCTAACCTATTACATACACTGTAAAAATTTCGTTTGTTTTACTGCCTTTTTTCACTGTTTTTCAAATTTTGACAAAATGTGTTTCTCTTAAAGGCACAGTACCGTTTTTTATATAGGCTTGTTAACTTGATTTAAAGTGTTTTCCAAGCTTGCTAGTCTCATTGCTAGTCTGTATAAACATGTCTGACATAGAGGAAACTCCTTGTTCATTATGTTTAAAAGCCATGGTGGAACCCCATATGAGAATGTGTAATAAATGTATTGATTTCACTTTAAACAATAAAGATCAGCTTTTGTCTTTAAAAAATTTATGACCAGAGGATTCTGTCGAGGGGGAAGTTATGCCGACTAACTCTCCCCACGTGTCAGACCCTTTGACTCCCGCTCAAGGGACTCACGCTCAAATGCCGCCAAGTACATCAAGGGCGCCCATAGCGATTACTTTACAAGACATGGCGGCAGTCATGGATAATACACTGTCAGCGGTATTAGCCAGGCTGCCTGAATTTAGAGGAAAGCGTGATAGCTCTGGTGTTAGGCGTGATACAGAGCATACAGACGCTTTAAGGCCCGTGTCTGATACTGCCTCACAATATGCAGAAGCTGAGGAAGGAGAACTTCAGTCTGGGGGTGATATCTCTGACTCAGGGAAACCTGATTCGGATATTTCTACTTTTAAATTTAAGCTTGAGAACTTCCGTGTACTGCTTAGGGAGGTTTTAGCTGCTCTGAATGACTGTGACACAATTGCAGTGCCAGAGAAATTATGTAGACTGGATAAATACTTTGCAGTGCCGGTGTGTACTGAGGTTTTTCCAATACCTAAAAGGTTTACAGAAATTATTAATAAAGAGTGGGATAGACCCGGTGTGCCGTTTCCCCCCCCCCCCTCCTATTTTTAGAAAAATGTTTCCCATAGACGCCACCACACGGGACTTATGGCAGACGGTCCCTAAGGTGGAGGGAGCAGTTTCTACTTTAGCAAAGCGTACTACTATCCCTGTCGAGGACAATTGTGCTTTTTCAGATCCTATGGATAAAAAATTAGAGGGTTACCTTAAGAAAATGTTTATTCAACAAGGTTTTATCCTGCAGCCCCTTGCATGCATTGCTCCTGTCACTGCTACTGTGGCGTTCTGGTTTGAGTCTCTGGAAGAGGCTTTACAAGCAATGACTCCATTGGATGATATACTTAACAAGCTTAGAGCACTTAAGCTAGCTAATTCTTTTGTTTCTGATGCCATTGTTCATTTGACTAAACTAACGGCTAAGAATTCTGGATTTGCCATCCAGGCGCGCAGGGCGCTATGGCTTAAATCTTGGTCAGCTGACGTGACTTCAAAGTCTAAATTACTTAACATTCCCTTCAAGGGACAGACCCTATTCGGGCCTGGTTTGAAGGAAATTATTGCTGACATTACTGGAGGTAAAGGTCATGCCCTTCCTCAGGACAGGTCCAAATCTAGGGCCAAACAGTCTAATTTTCGTGCCTTTCGAAACTTCAAGGCAAGTGCAGCATCAACTTCCTCTGCTACAAAACAAGAGGGAACTTTTGCTCAGTCCAAGACGGCCTAGAAACCTAACCAGTCCTGGAACAAAGGCAAGCAGGCCAAAAAGCCTGCTGCTGCCTCTAAGACAGCATGAAGGAACGGCCCCCTATCCGGTAATGGATCTAGTAGGGGGCAGACTTTCTCTCTTCGCCCAGGCATGGGCAAGAGATGTTCAGGATCCCTGGGCGTTGGAGATTATATCTCAGGGGTATCTTCTGGACTTCAAGGCTTCCCCTCCACTAGGGAGATTTCACCTTTCACGATTATCTGTGAACCAGATAAAGAAAGAGGCATTCTTACACTGTGTGCAAGAACTTCTAGTTATGGGAGTGATCCATCCAGTTCCAAAGGAGGAACAGGGACAGGGATTTTACTCAAATCTGTTTGTGGTTCCCAAAAAAGAGGGAACCTTCAGACCAATCTTGGATCTAAAGATCTTAAACAAATTCCTCAGAGTTCCATCATTCAAAATGGAAACTATTCGGACCATCCTACCTATGATCCAGGAGGGTCAATATATGACTACCATGGATTTAAAGGATGCTTACCTTCACATTCCGATACACAAAGATCATCATCGGTTCCTAAGGTTTGCCTTTCTGGACAGGCATTACCAGTTTGTGGCTCTTCCCTTCGGGTTAGCTACAGCCCCAAGAATTTTTACAAAGGTTCTGGGGTCGCTTCTGGCAGTCCTAAGGCCGCGGGGCATAGCAGTGGCCCCTTATCTAGACGACATCCTGATACAGGCGTCAAACTTCCAAATTCCCAAGTCCCATACGGACATAGTTCTGGCATTTCTGAGGTTGCATGGGTGGAAAGTGAACGAGGAAAAGAGTTCTCTGTCCCCACTCACAAGAGTCTCCTTCCTAGGGACTCTGATAGATTCTGTAGAAATGAAAATTTACCTGACGGAGTCCAGGTTATCAAAACTTCTAAATTCTTGCCGTGTTCTCCATTCTATTCCGCGCCCTTCGGTGGCTCAGTGCATGGAGGTAATCGGCTTAATGGTAGCGGCAATGGACATAGTACCGTTTGCGCGCCTACATCTCAGACTGCTGCAACTATGCATGCTCAGTCAGTGGAATGGGGATTACACAGATTTGTCCCCTCTACTAATTCTGGATCAAGAGACCAGAGATTCTCTTCTCTGGTGGCTATCTCGGGTCCATCTGTCCAAAGGTATGACCTTTCGCAGGCCAGATTAGACAATTGTAACGACAGATGCCAGCCTTCTAGGTTGGGGTGCAGTCTGGAATTCCCTGAAGGCTCAGGGATCGTGGACTCAGGAGGAGAAACTCCTCCCAATAAATATTCTGGAATTGAGGGCAATATTCAATGCTCTTCAAGCCTGGCCTCAGTTGACAACCCTGAGGTTCATCAGATTTCAGTCGGACAACATCACGACTGTGGCTTACATCAACCATCAAGGGGGAACAAGGAGTTCCCTAGCGATGTTAGAAGTCTCCAAAATAATTCGCTGGGCAGAGAGACACTCTTGCCACCTATCAGCGATTCATATCCCAGGTGTAGAGAACTGGGAGGCGGATTTTCTAAGTCGTCAGACTTTTCATCCGGTGGAGTGGGAACTCCATCCGGAGGTGTTTGCTCAATTGATTCATCGTTGGGGCAAACCAGAACTGGATCTCATGGCGTCTCGCCAGAACGCCAAGCTTCCTTATTACGGATCCAGGTCCAGGGACCCGGAAGCGACGCTGATAGATGCTCTAGCAGCGCCTTGGTCTTTCAACCTGGCTTACGTGTTTCCACCGTTTCCTCTACTCCCTCGACTGATTGCCAAAATCAAGCAGGAGAGAGCATCGGTGGCCACGCAGGACCTGGTATGCAGACCTAGTGGACATGTCATCCTTTCCACCTTGGACCCTGCCTTTGAGACGGGACCTTCTACTACAAGGTCCTTTCAATCATCCAAATCTAATTTCTCTGAGGCTGACTGCCTGGAGATTGAACGCTTGATTTTATCAAAGCGTGGCTTCTCCGAGTCAGTTATTGATACCTTAATACAGGCACGAAAGCCTGTCACCAGGAAAATCTACCATAAGATATGGCGTAAATATCATTATTGGTGCAAATCCAAAAGTTACTCATGGAGTAAGGTTAGGATTCCCAGGATATTATCTTTTCTCCAAGAGGGTTAGGAAAAAGGATTATCAGCTAGTTTTTTGAAAGGACAGATTTCTGCACTGTCTATTCTTTTGCACAAGCGTCTGGCGGATGTTCCAGACGTTCAGGCGTTTTGTCAGGCGTTGATTAGAATAAAGCCTGTATTTAAACCTGTTGCTCCCCCATGGAGCTTAAATTTGGTTCTTAAAGTTCTTCAGGGGGTTCCGTTTGAACCTCTTCATTCCATAGATATCAAACTTTTATCTTGGAAAGTTATTTTTTTGATGGCTATTTCCTCGGCTCGTAGAGTTTCCGGGTTATCTGCTTTACAATGTGATTCTCCTTATCTGATCTTCCATACAGATAAGGTAGTTCTGCGTACAAAACCTGGGTTTTTGCCTAAGGTGTTATCTACTAAGAATATCAATCAAGAGATTGTTGTTCCATCATTGTGTCCTAATCCTTCTTCAAAGAAGGAACGCCTTTTACATAATCTGGACGTGGTTCGTGCTTTAAAGTTTTACTTAAAAGCTACTAAAGATTTTCGTCAAACATCTGCTTTGTTTGTGATTTACTCTGGACAGAGGAGAGGTCAAAAGGCTTCGGCAACCTCTCTTTCTTTTTGGCTAAGAAGCATAATCCGCTTAGCCTATGAGACTGCTGGACAGCAGCCTCCTGAAAGGATTACAGCTCATTCTACTAGAGCTGTGGCTTCCACTTGGGCCTTTAAAAATGAGGCTTCTGTTGAACAGATTTGCAAGGCGGCGACTTGGTCTTCGCTTCATACCTTTTCAAAATTCTACAAATTTGATACTTTTGCTTCTTCGGAGGCTATTTTTGGGAGAAAGGTTTTACAGGCAGTGGTACCTTCCGTTTAAGCACCTGCCTTGTCCCTCCCTTCATCCGTGTACTTTAGCTTTGGTATTGGTATCCCACAAGTAATGGATGATCCATGGACTGGATACACCTTACAAGAGAAAACACAATTTATGCTTACCTGATAAATGTATTTCTCTTGTAGTGTATCCAGTCCACGGCCCGCCCTGTCATTTTAAGGCAGGTCAAAATTTTAGATTAAACTACAGTCACCACTGCACCCTATGGTTTCTCCTTTCTCGGCTTGTTTTCGGTCGAATGACTGGATATGGCAGTTAGGGGAGGAGCTATTTAACAGCTCTGCTGTGGGTGTCCTCTTGCAACTTCCTGTTGGGAAGGAGAATATCCCACAAGTAATGGATGATCCGTGGACTGGATACACCACAAGAGAAATACATTTATCAGGTAAGCATAAATTGTGTTTTTTGCCAGTGATAGTGAGTGTCTCGTCGGACCTTGCGTAGCGCAATAATTTTAAAACGGGGTGAGCTCTCTTAAGTAATCTAGTCTGTGGGGTGAGGTGTGTATAAAGTGAGAGATTTTAGAGTATTTTAACCAACTTGAGTAACCACCTCCCGCCACTTCAGACAAGTCTTCCCTCCTCTTCACCCTCCCCTTCGATAGAAATTCTTTCAATGGAGTAGTATAGTCCCATTCTGTCAGTCTCTTTTGGCCTCTATCTAGTCCTCCTATCAGCTCTGCGTTCCTAGGGATTGGGAACATTGGTGAGCGTGCACTTGAGATATGTTTCTTTCTTATTAAGATGGAGTCCAAGGATTCAAACACCCCCCGGTATATCAACAAATCAGTGCATTGAGGTGATCTAAGGTCTCTAGGTATCCAGCATAAAGCTCCGATTTCTGGGACTTTAAGTATATGTGAATCTATTGCTACCCAAGCTTTTGAGTCTTTAGATCTGTGCCAATCTATTACCCTTTGTAATGTTATTGCGTCCAGATAGTCTGCTACGCAAGGTAAGCCTAATCCTCCATTGTCGTCCGTTCTATATAAGCTAACCCTACACACTCTAGGTTTAATCTTGCCCCAAACGAAAAGGTGATGGGGATGGGTAGGGCCTGGAATAGATATAAGATCCTGGGCAGTGTGGTCATTTTAATGCATTGATTCCTTCCCCACCAAGTAATCGGCTTCGTTGCCCAATTAGTGAGCTCTAATTGTGTTTTACGAAGAAGCGTCAGATAGTTCTCATCAAAAAGCTGTGAAACCTCAGCTGAGAGTTGGATGCCCAAGTATTTCAGGGATTTTCTTTGTAGGTTTAGTGGGCAAATTTCTTTGATGGATTGGAAAATGGGCAGCGCAAGGGATAGGTTAAGTATTTCTGATTTTTGTTTGTTGACTGCAAAATTAGAAAATCTGCCAAAATAATCTAGTTGTTTTAGTACTTTCAGTATAGACGCCAGGGGGTCTGTGATTGTGAACAAGATATTGTCGGCGTACATAGCTATTTTAAAATTGTGTGGTCCCACTGGGATACCACCTATCTCTGCATCTTGCCTTATGTGTGTTGCTAGTACCTCCATAGTCAAAATAAACAGTATGGGTGAGAGGGGACAGCCCTGTCTAGTTCCGTTGTGTATGTTGAAAGGGTCAGATAGCATTCCGTTTGCTTTAACCATCGCCGTGGGTTGAGAGTATAGACTGAAAATGCGATTTAACATTTTGGGGCCAAAACCTTGTGATAACAATGTTTCTTTTAGAAATATCCAATTAATACGATCGAATGCCTTTTTGGCGTCTATCGCTATAAGAACAGCAGGGATCCCTACTTGTTTAGCATAGGAGGACAAGGTGACAGCTCTAATTGTGTTGTCCCTTGCCTCTCTCCCCGGGACAAATCCAACCTGATCTGTATGTATTAATGTATGTAGTATTATATTGATTCGTTTGGCTAATACCTTGCCCAGGATCTTAATGTCTGTATTTAGAAGGGAAATGGGTCTATAACTGCCGGGATGAACTTTATTGGGTTTTGGAATAACTGAGATGTGTGCCAGTAACATTTCCCTTGATAATGTGCTATTGTCCTCTATGGTATTTTAATAGATGTGGGGCCAGTGTGTCTCTAAAGGATTTATAATATAAACTAGTGAAACCGTCTGGGCCAGGACTTTTCCCAGTGTGAAGGTCTTTTATCGCCCTGAGCACTTCTGTCAAGGAGACAGGGGCCTCCAAAGCTTCTCTTTGCCTTTGATCTAAGGCGGGTAAATCTGCCCTTCTAATGTAATCTTTCATTTGTTCTAGGTGTTCAAGCGTTGGATTATTTTCTATGTTGTATAACTTTGAGTAAAAAACACTAAAATAATTCGCTATCTGTTTACTGTCATATAAACTTCTTTGGTCTGATGTCACCAGTTTATTGATCTGAGATCTGAGAGTTTTGGGCCCTCAGAAGTCTCGCGAGTAATGGTCCCGCTCTATTTCCTTCGTATGCATACAGTTTCCTAGTGTTGGAAGCTTTTCTTTGAGCTTCCTTCATTAACATATTATTAAGATCCTTTCTAATTTTAGTCAATTGGGCAAATATAGTAGTATTATTTGGGGCGTTCTTATGTTTAAGTTCTAGGTCTCTTAATTGAGAGGTGAGGTTTTTCATTATAAATGTTTTTCCTGTAAGCTGAGTGTTTGATACATTCTCCTCTTATAACAGCTTTATGAGCTTCCCATGTGGTATGTATATCTGTGTCAGGAGTGGCGTTAAACTGAAAATATTCTTTCATGGATTTTGTCAATTTTCCCGTGATTACTGCGTCATGTAAGAGAGTTATCCAACCTCCATATATATATGTACGGTGTGTGTGGATGGTCTGGCCATTTCAGCTCAATACTCATCCGAGAATGATCTGACCATGAGGTTGGTTGTATGTCAGAGTCTGTGACTAGTGAGAGATGGTTTCTGTCAATTAGCAAATAGTCTATTGTCAGTATATTTATGAAAATCTTAGCAGTGCTATCCAAATAATATATATAAGTTTATGGCAGGGTTATAAACACAATACAAAGAAATAGAAACCCTTATCAACCATGCACCTACTAGACCATACAATTAATATAAATATCTGAATTCTTTTATTTAGTTAATATCCATAAACATATTGAAGTATATTTGCAATAAAAGGAAATGAAACAAAATTTATATGCGTTAAAACCAACTCTTAAGATATGCTATCCTTCTTACAAAACCCAGAAAAATATACCTTCACAATTCAGCCTTTTATTTATTTAACACAATGGGACTAAAAACCTTTAACATCCAAGCAATACAATTCTAAACAGTGTTTATAAAACAATAGGATAATATATATATTCTGCTATTTAACTGCAATTTATCCTAATACAAAATTAACTGACAATATCAGAACTTGCATAGATGAGTTACTTGGTCAATCAGACGCAGATTTAAACAATATATATATAGGCTGTGAAATGCTAACTAAAACACACTGTTTCTTTAAATCTATTAAATACAAATTGACTATGCATATAACTTATCTTATAATAAAACTTTTATATACATCACCCAAATAAACAGCAATCCGGTTCCCAATGTTTTGCAACAGATCCAATTCACCTCAGAAATTCAAAATTGGGTTAAAGCATATGGAGTCCATATGGTAGGTGTGTGCTTTTGATTAATAACTGCCGCAGTTACTCCTTTCTGGATCAAAATAACACAACCCTTTCTTAGTCTCTATGCTGGGGTTAAATCATCTCATCTCACCCCTCCCCTTTTTGATTATTTATCAGTCATTGGTGAATATTGGAAATGCCCACGGCCTTGTCTTGGATTAGTTCTTTGCAACTGAACATGGATTGGTTTATTTGGTAAATGTGTTGTCAAGGAAATGCATTCTTTGCAACAACCAATCATCTCATGGTTGCAATTCCGCATCATAACACTAGGTGGCAGCAGACGTACAAACAAACAAATACAACAAGACCATCTCTAACATTTTTAAGCAAGTTAAAAAAAAAATTTCTTTCATAAAATGGTTATTTAATCAGATCACACTCTCTGCATTAATCATATATAACCCCAATTACAGATGGTTAATATTAGGTTATTTTTTTCTGATTATTCTGATACCAAATATGTTATATTATTAACATTTTATTTTATTTAGGTAATTTAATACTGCTAATTATTAGTTTAAAATGCATTACAATGTTATCGGTATCCTGGCATTTATATGTGAATAATAGCTTATTTTTAATTCAGTATTGTACTGTATTCCAAGTGAATCCTGTCTATGTAGATCTGAAATAAAAATAAATGTTAATAATCACTTCTCTTCAGGTCCATAAACATCTATTCATGTTCTTAAACACACAGAGGCTAAGATATTCATGCTTTCAAAACATACACATATATATACACACATATATATATATATATATATATATATATATATATATATATATATACATCTCATATCCATTAAAATATATACAGTTGTTTTGAAATCATAATGTAAGTCATGGGCCTTCACTGTATTATCCTAACATTCTAACTTTTCAGTAACTTCAGTTGCCAGACTTTTTGTCTCATACTCACCACATGGGGTCAATCCACGAGTAGTTGTAAAAGTCTTAATGCAGCATATTTCCTGTTTAGCCAGCAGTGCAGATGTGGATTTAAAAATTAACACCATGTGCATAAAAGCTGCCTCTCCATGATTTTGATCAGTTCCAAAAGGGTAATTCAGACATTTCGTCTCCATATATTTGCCTGTATCCTGAAACTGTTATATTTTAGTTCCTTGCTAAATTATACAATTGCATAATTTAACATATTGAGTGTGTGAGATCTGCCAGAGATAATCCTTTGTTCTCCTTTCAGCCAAGAATGTCTCCTGTGCAATTGGAGTGGGGGAGATCTAATCCTTTGTCCTACAGACCATGTTCACATCCACAGATTTATTAGATAAAGTTAAATATATTTCTATATATTATTTAATAATATTTCAAATACCTTGACATAAATCCCCCTTTCCAATTCAAAAATATGTAGGACACATGTATTTGAATTGGATCAAGGTTAGTGGTATTTGGTGAGGATGTTGACCGTACACATCATGGACAGTCTTCTATGTAGATAGTCTGTCAATTTTGAACCTTCATGTTTATCAGTTAGGCATCTTTAAACTATAGTATGTCTCTAGTTCATTTGGGGATAGGACACTTCATTTTCCCTCTATGACTTGTAGTTGGGATCTGGGATGACACGCTCGCAATTGATTGATATGGACCCATTTATTTATGAAACCTTCATTTTTGGGGATCCGTATTTTATAGGCCACTGGAGATATTTTGTCAGTAATGACAAAAGGACCTTTCCATGAGGGAAGAAATTTCTTCTCCCTAACCTGATCTCTTCCAAAGTTATAAAGATAAACTTTATCATTTATTTCATATTCCTTTTTGGATGTTTTGAGATCATAATAGGTTTTAGTGGCAGTTGCGGCTCTTTCTAAATTCCTTTGAGCAAATGCAAAGGCATGTTGCAGGTGTTTCCTTAGGTTTTCCACATATTGATGTGTATTGGCAGCGTTTAGCAAATTTTGGTCTGATGTACGGTACAGCAGATGCTGAGGTAGAACCATTCTTCTACCAGTCATCAGTTCAAAAGGTGACATCTTGGTAGCACTACTTGGAGTTGCTCTTAATGTCATTAAGACTAGAGGTAGTTTTACATCCCAGTCTTTACCTGTTTCACTCACAAACTTTTTGAGGATTTTAACAATAGACTGGTTGTAACGCTCTACACCACCACTTGAGGCAGCTCTATAAGCAATATGGAGCTTTCTTTTAACCCCTAGTATTTTCCACATTTTTGTCATCACTTCGCTAGTGAAGTGGGTCCCCCGATCTGATTCGATTCTTTGGGGCAAACCAAATCTGGAAAATACATGGTTGATGAGCAATGCTGCACATGTTTCAGCACTATTGTTAGGTGCACTAATGCACTCTACCCATTTAGTGAACAGGCATGTCACTGTTAACATGTATTTGTTACCTCTTGATGACCTTGTTACTGGACCAATAAAATCAATTTGTATATCTGACCATGGCATTACCATCCCCCTTTTCTGCAATGGCGCTCTATGCATTGGTGCAGTGGGTTGGAACTGTGGGCAGATTAAACACCCTTGACAGTAGGTTTGAACGTCTTTCAACATGTGTGGCCAAAAAGCATAATCACGCAATATTTCATACGTGAGTTTGGCACCGCGATGTCCAGATGTGGGAGCATCATGGGCATGTTGGAGCATTAGACCTCTGAACTTGGTGGGTACTACCCACTGCTGGATGCCAGTTTTGGAGGTTCTAATTAACAAACCATCCTGTAATTTGAATTGTGATTTAGATTTTATTAAGATTCTCAGATCTTCTTTGCCAATACAATCATCTTTTGAGATGGGGTTGCTTTCAGGATCTTCTATGTGTTTATAGAAGATGCCTACAATGGGGTCTTCTTTTTGACTAGTGATCAGGTCCTCACTAGGAGAATCCTGACTCCATTGTACCAAGTTAGGCTCACTCTGTTGTTTTGCCTGGTTTCTGGTAATGGCTTCTACCTGAATTGCACCCATTAAATGGTCAATATTAAGGAGTTCTCCAGTTATGGCTCCTTGTTTGGCTAATGAATCCGCAAGGTCATTGCCTTCCTTATCAGGACCTAGAACTCTGGAATGACCCTTGGTCTTTTTCCAGTGTATTGTTAAATCATTGGATACTACCAGATTATCAATCTCGCAGAACAACTTGCCATGCTTGACTGGTTTGTTATTGCTTTTCTGCATGCCATTTCTTTTCCAAGTTGGCAGGTATTCAACAAAACTGTCACGCACATAATTTGAGTCAGTTATGATCACAAATTCATGAATACCATGTTCAATAGCCATTTCAATGGTTTTGAAAACAGCAGTTAGTTCTGCAACTTGACTGGATCTTGGTCCAATGTTGAAACCTATAGATATATTTGGGAATCCATTTGCCCCAGTTATACCAATGCCAGCGACTAATCTGCGCTCATTATCAATAGTGGCATGGTAAGAACAACCATCAACATACACCCAAGGTAATGTTTGGCAATTTTCCTCATTGTACATTTTATATGGGGAAAGCAATTGTTCCTCCAGAAAATCATCTTCTGATAATTCTTCCCCAGGATCTCTATCAGTACAGTCGTGGAGCTCAGCAAGTCCTTGTGCGACTGGATTCTTTTTATTCTGCTTGTAGCGAATTTCTAATGGCCAGCCTTGCAAGGAAAGAGTCCACGCTGTTATGCGGCTATTAGACAAATTCCCATCTCTTATTCTCTCACTTTGCAAATATAGCAAAGGCTGGTGGGCCGTTTCTACAATAATTTTCTCGCCCTGTATATAGCTGCGGAAATTTTGTAGAGCCCATACAGTAGATAAGAGGGCTTTTTCGCAATCGTTAAACTTTATTTCTACTGGGGATAGATTTTTGCTCGCATAAGCAATGGCTTTGTTCAAATTATCATGCTTTTGGTATAACACAGCACTCATGCTTATATCTGTGTAACCTGTCTCTAAGAAGAAAGGTTTACCACCTTCAGGGTACGCTAAGCAAGGTGCTTGAGTGAGTTTTCTCTTCAGCTCTCTGATGGCTGTCTCTTGAGACTCACCCCAGTGCCATTTCACATCTTTCTTTAGAAGAAGTAGTAGTGGTTTAGCTAATTCCGCATAATTATCAATGAATTTGCGAGAATAATTCGTCATACCCAGGAATGATCTCAATTCCTTTAAGTTAGTTGGGTTTTTAGAATTCACTATAGCTTCCACCTTTTTCTTCTGGGGATTTAATCCATCAGAGGTAACTTCATGTCCCAAGAAGTTTACACGAGTGCGGCACCATTGAGCTTTTTGCAGGGATAATTTGACACCTGCCCTTTTAAGTTGGCTGAGGACATGTTTAAGTTCTGTGATGTGTTTTTCAAAGTCTGTGCTTTTGATTAAAACATCATCAACATAAGATAAGGTCCCCCTTTCCAGTGCGTCAGGCATAGCCTTATGCATGAATACAGCAAATTCATGTCCAGAATTTATGTATCCAAATGGAAGTCTCTGGAATGCATATTGGACCTTTTGGAAGGAGAATGCTAGCTTATATTGGTCCTCTTCATGTACCTTTATGGTCCAATATCCCTGTGCACAATCAATGGCAGTGAATATTTTGGATCCTTGCATTTGTGCTAGGCACTGGTCAATGTATGGTACAGGCCAGCCAGACATGTATACTCGTTTGTTTAGCTGTCTTAAGTCAGCACACAAACGCCATTGTCCATTGGGCTTAAGGACACCTAGAATAGGATTATTATAAGAGCTGTGCACCTGTCTGATAATACCTCTTTCTTCCAAATTCCTTATGATCTCTGCAAGAGAATCATATGAGGCTAAGGGAAGTCTGTATTGTTTGACAAATACAGGTGGTGCATCGGGATCTGTTTGTATTCTTGCAATGTGCAAGTCTGTAGTACCACAGTCATAAGAATCCTTAGCAAAAATATCCTTGTACTCCATCAGGAGTTCTCGCAGCTGTTGGCGTTCATCATCGCTGGAACAGCCATTAGCTAAGGATATTTGCTCTTCGACTATTTGCTGAAATCCTGGAAAGATTTCAGGCTGTCCTATTTCATAGGCTTCTTCCAGTCTAGAGGTGAGATCCCCTTGATTATAATTTACATTGCTCCCATGACTCTGGGTATTGGGGTAATCTTGCTGTTTGATTGGCTGATCAAACACTAGAGAGGCTTCTTCAATTTTACAGATGCCTTCCTCTGAGCTGAAGGGATAAATAGACTGAATATTAAATAGACCCTCTGGCATAGATGCAAAGGATTGTTCTATTAATTGTTCTTCAGTTAGGTATCCTTCAGGTATTAGCCCAATTACATTATTCTGGAATCCAAAAGTGTAATAACTTGATTCCAGTGCATATCCTATGGTAGTTCCCTTGGATAATGTTATATCCTGTGGGGTCATGTTATGCACAATAATATTTATTGGAACAGTTCCAATATTCACCATAGGAGTGTAGGTTACTGAGACACCCAGATTTTGTATTCTATGGGAGAGGCAAATCAGTGTTTCAGAAGTTTTTAATTTCTGACCTCTCTTTACCTGTAAGGGTAAAAGAAATTTATCAGCCCCAGCAGGAATTATGACATCGCTAGATACCTGCATATTCACAGCATATGGCAATTGCTGGTTTGATTTCAGGGCTGCATTTTCATCCTGAAATACTTCAGGGTCCCCCTTTAACCTGCTCCAGAGGCAAGAATTAATCAAATCTATTTGTATGGCATATCTATGTAAGATATCATTGCCAATGTATATTTGATTATGGGGAGTATTTAAAACTAAAAACAGGTGCTTCACTGACTTATTTCCTATAGAGATAGATAATAAGCACTTAGCGGTGATGTTATAGCTTTCAGACCTGTCATCCAGGTTGCTGACACTGTGGTCTTGGGGAGAAAGATATTTAATCACTTTAGGTTCAGCTATCTGCGCTAATAAACCTTCGCTTATATAGCTAGCTTCCTGTTTTAAGTTTATTTTAGCATACTCGGTTTTACCAAGGTCATGCACTTGTATAGGGATAAATAGATCCTCTTTAACTCTCTCAATCCCTGTGAGGTATTGAGTGTGGCCTCCCCCCTTAGGGATTTTATGATCCCCCTTGTGGAGTGATATGGTTAATACATCGCCATCTAGGGAAATATTCGCTATCTTTCCAGGCGAAATTTTAAAAGTATTACCATCAGAACCACTAAAAGGAGTCTGATCGTCTATTTGTAGAATAGTGATTTCAGGTGCAGAGTTATTCCTGAAATGAATCTCCACAGCATCTGGTTTCTCTTCCACCACGTGACAGCTATGTCGGGCGTGAGATATACCAGATTTTTCATAATTGATAGGCCGTTTAACTTGCGACCAAATTACATTATTTATGCAATCAATTATGGTGCTTAATCGTTTCAGGAGATCACTACCAATAATTAAACGATCAGTTGGCAGATCCACTATAATGACAGGGTGTCTTATGACCCTGTTCCCCAATTTAAATTTTAACCAGGCAGTACCGTAAACTTTTAGGGAGTCACCCCCAACACCTATTAGAGAACCGTCAAATTCTTTTATTTTAGGTTTGTGGGGTGTTAGCTCATTTAGCTGTGTGTAGTATCTGTGGGATAAGATAGTTGCCTGTGACCCAGTGTCAATTAATCCCCTGATAGGGTTGGAGACTGAATCTTGCAGCTCAACTAGTACATAATATCTTCCTGCAGTTTCTATCATTTCACACATAAAATTTGCATTCTAATACATTTGTGGGCTTCGCCACGTATTACCTGAGTTTGCCATGCTTTCCGATGCAGAAGAAGCTTCATACCTACCTGTTTCCTCTATGACAGGGTCGGCTGGATTCTTTTGTACTGCATCTGTGGAAACAAGGTTAAGAGAGAGCTGCAAAGGAAGAGATTTGTTAACTTTTTCCGGCTGATGTCGCTCATTGTCACAGCTAATTTGTCCGTTTCCGGTCTGTGGGGAGATAACATGATTAGTATCATTGATATTTATTACTACATTTTGTATATCTCTCCCCTCCCCTTCAGGTGATACTGCAGTATTTATGACTGTGCCTGTGGTCCACTGCTGACCACTGGCTGTACCCCTAAAAAAGTATTGTTCGGTTGCTGAGCCGTAGATTTTTGACTCATATTAGCGATTTGTTCGCTCAACCGATTTAATTGGGTAAACAGCATATCTACCTGATTGTACAAGTTACCTCTACCCCTGGGCCTATCTCTTGGTGCCCCATTGTACTGATTCCTGGACCATTGGGTTCCCTCAGAATCAGGGCCACTATTTCTATTCTGGCGTGGTTGCCCCTGGGGTTCAGCTTGTTCAGTATTAATATTTTGGGAAGCATTATATACCTGGGGTGTCTGGTTACCCTGAGAATATCTTCGCCGTCTATTGTATCTACCCTTGCGCGGATACCAATTATTTGGTGAGTATTCTCTTTGTGAGTAATTATTCACCTGATTATGTCCCCCACTTTGGTTATAGTCTCCCTGCGCCTCAACCTGTGTAGGGGGAGGGGCAGAATTAAACCTCTGTGGAGATGGCCTGTTTTGACTGGCCACCTCTGCATAAGTCCTCTTGTTAGACTCCAAATTGAGGGGGCTAGGTGACACCCTAGTTTCTGCCACAATTTTGGGTTTTGACTCCTTTTTAACCCCCTGCTCACTGGACTGCTGAATAGAGTATAACTTCGTACTCTCTTTGATCAGCCATTCCAATGAGCAGTCCTCATCAAAATCTCTAGCTAAGTTGATTTTGATGGGTGTAGGCAATGCTTCAAAAAATAAATTTACAAATTCTGAGCCATCAAATCTGGGATTATCTTCAGCCATACTGTACGCATTTTTCAATACAGAAAGGAATTCGACTGGACTCTGATTCGCACGACACTTTAAACCATATACCGCTATTTTCGCGGCAGTTTTAGTGCGATATTGCCCGAATTCTTTTCTGCATTGTTGTTTTACCCCATTCCAGGAATGAATATTCATATCCTTTAGTGAAGCAAAGAATTTGTGATGCTTACTGTCAAATACCCAAGGCAGAAATTCAATTTTCAATTTCTCACTTGTAACATTCATTATAGCTAACGCATTTTCAAAAGCCTGTAAATGATCAATTACAGATGTTGTTCCCTTATTGGAGAATATAGGTACTGCGCGTTGTACGAAGGTGATTATTTTATGGGAATCATAGACTTTATCAGACTTATTTTGGGATTCTCTGTTAGAGTTTCCCTCCCCCACATCAGCTGCGCTACAGCTGTCCTCTGGATTTACATCCTGAGGGGATTGTCTATTTGGGAAATCTACTTCTGACCCGTTAGGGGTCATTTGTCTATGTTGTTCTATATATTTTCGTACCTCGTCCCTGACGCGTTCGCTAAAGGAGTTAGCATTATCTGTATTATTCTCATTGCTAATATAGGGGTTTTCATTATGGCGATATGACCTTTTTAAATCGCTTAGTTCTCTCTGGCTTTGCGCAAGCTGTTTATTTAAATCTTGTATCTGCGCGATTAAGTCCATATTGTGCTTATCTAAGGTGGCTAGGTTTTGGGCAAATTCATCCATTTTATTTTTGGCTATTTTTAAACCCTCTTCGCGTCTGCGCGAGGAACGAATACTATTTTCTAGCTCCTGTATTTGCAATCGTTTGTCTGTGGCACAAAACGACATTTCGTCAATTATGCATATTAAAAGGGGCCAGGATTTTAGTATTAGTTCGTCTCGCTTTTTGGGAGCTTCGCATTGATTAATCATTAATAATTCCTGGAAGAATTCATTCTCTTCATTCCACATATTATTATTAACGGTAATATTTTTAGCCCTAGTTTCAAGCATATCAATAAAATCATTTAATTCACCCGCAATATTAAACTTCCCTTTAAGGTAACTTAAGATATCTTTCTTAAGGACCTGACCTTTAGTAATAGGTATGGTTATGGGACCAATTTCATTGCTATGTATAGAATTAAATGAGTCACTTCTGGCTACAGACATTATTATATTGGTTTAGTACTTAGTTAAACTAAAACGCTAATACAATTTTTGCCAATAAAAAGAGAGAAGGAAAATTTTTATATTTCAAAAAAAAAATATTATTAATTTTGAAATATGAAAAATTAATATTCCAAAATATGAGAAATTAATATTTTTGATTAACTTTGAAAATATGAAAAATCAATATTTTTGATTAATTTTGAAATATGAAAAATTAATATTTTTATTAATTTTTCAAAATTAATCTTTAATAATATTTCAAGATATTAATGTCAATCTCGAAATATGAAAATTAATATTTCAACTTTTCAAAAAAAATTATATCTTCGAAATATGAATTTATTTTTTTTTCTCTTTTATAATAATTTCTATTTACTTACAAATATATTATATCAATTATGATGGAATATTAATAAATCTCAGAAAAAGTGCCTCCAATTATTATGTCAGTATATTTATGAAAATCTTAGCAGTGCTATCCAAATAATATATATAAGTTTATGGCAGGGTTATAAACACAATACAAAGAAATAGAAACCCTTATCAACCATGCACCTACTAGACCATACAATTAATATAAATATCTGAATTCTTTTATTTAGTTAATATCCATAAACATATTGAAGTATATTTGCAATAAAAGGAAATGAAACAAAATTTATATGCGTTAAAACCAACTCTTAAGATATGCTATCCTTCTTACAAAACCCAGAAAAATATACCTTCACAATTCAGCCTTTTATTTATTTAACACAATGGGACTAAAAACCTTTAACATCCAAGCAATACAATTCTAAACAGTGTTTATAAAACAATAGGATAATATATATATTCTGCTATTTAACTGCAATTTATCCTAATACAAAATTAACTGACAATATCAGAACTTGCATAGATGAGTTACTTGGTCAATCAGACGCAGATTTAAACAATATATATATAGGCTGTGAAATGCTAACTAAAACACACTGTTTCTTTAAATCTATTAAATACAAATTGACTATGCATATAACTTATCTTATAATAAAACTTTTATATACATCACCCAAATAAACAGCAATCCGGTTCCCAATGTTTTGCAACAGATCCAATTCACCTCAGAAATTCAAAATTGGGTTAAAGCATATGGAGTCCATATGGTAGGTGTGTGCTTTTGATTAATAACTGCCGCAGTTACTCCTTTCTGGATCAAAATAACACAACCCTTTCTTAGTCTCTATGCTGGGGTTAAATCATCTCATCTCACCCCTCCCCTTTTTGATTATTTATCAGTCATTGGTGAATATTGGAAACGCCCACGGCCTTGTCTTGGATTAGTTCTTTGCAACTGAACATGGATTGGTTTATTTGGTAAATGTGTTGTCAAGGAAATGCATTCTTTGCAACAACCAATCATCTCATGGTTGCAATTCCGCATCATAACACTAGGTGGCAGCAGACGTACAAACAAACAAATACAACAAGACCATCTCTAACATTTTTAAGCAAGTTAAAAAAAAAATTTCTTTCATAAAATGGTTATTTAATCAGATCACACTCTCTGCATTAATCATATATAACCCCAATTACAGATGGTTAATATTAGGTTATTTTTTTCTGATTATTCTGATACCAAATATGTTATATTATTAACATTTTATTTTATTTAGGTAATTTAATACTGCTAATTATTAGTTTAAAATGCATTACAATGTTATCGGTATCCTGGCATTTATATGTGAATAATAGCTTATTTTTAATTCAGTATTGTACTGTATTCCAAGTGAATCCTGTCTATGTAGATCTGAAATAAAAATAAATGTTAATAATCACTTCTCTTCAGGTCCATAAACATCTATTCATGTTCTTAAACACACAGAGGCTAAGATATTCATGCTTTCAAAACATACACATATATATACACATATATATATATATATATATATATATATATACATCTCATATCCATTAAAATATATACAGTTGTTTTGAAATCATAATGTAAGTCATGGGCCTTCACTGTATTATCCTAACATTCTAACTTTTCAGTAACTTCAGTTGCCAGACTTTTTGTCTCATACTCACCACATGGGGTCAATCCACGAGTAGTTGTAAAAGTCTTAATGCAGCATATTTCCTGTTTAGCCAGCAGTGCAGATGTGGATTTAAAAATTAACACCATGTGCATAAAAGCTGCCTCTCCATGATTTTGATCAGTTCCAAAAGGGTAATTCAGACATTTCGTCTCCATATATTTGCCTGTATCCTGAAACTGTTATATTTTAGTTCCTTGCTAAATTATACAATTGCATAATTTAACATATTGAGTGTGTGAGATCTGCCAGAGATAATCCTTTGTTCTCCTTTCAGCCAAGAATGTCTCCTGTGCAATTGGAGTGGGGGAGATCTAATCCTTTGTCCTACAGACCATGTTCACATCCACAGATTTATTAGATAAAGTTAAATATATTTCTATATATTATTTAATAATATTTCAAATACCTTGACACTATTCTGGTATATACTGCCCAAGGGTGGGAGTAGAAAGTATAGTTTCTATTGGTGTGATGGTGTATTCTCCAGATGTCTGTCAGTCCTAATTGTGTCAAACCACTAAGCACTGCATTCGGAGGTCTCAGTTTTGAACGGGGGTTACCTAAAATCTCCTCCCACTATCAATGCACCCTTTCTATTGTCCATTATTAATTTGTATAGCTGGTTAAAGAATCTTTTCTTATTGTTGTTGGGGGCATACACATTCACAAGTGTCACTAGATTATTAAATAGGGTACCTACCAAGATAATTATTCTACCCTCTGCATCAGTAACTTTGCTCTGCATTGTAAAGTGAATAGATTTATGTAGCAATATTCTCACTCCATTTTTTTTTTATCTGGGCAGGAGTTAAAGAACCCTGTCGGGAAGGATTTGGATGCAAACCTAGGTTCAGCTGTGCCTGAAAAATGTGTTTCTTGGATGAAAAGAATTGAATTTTTGTGTTTAGCAAAACACCAAAGGGCCACAGGGCGTTTCGTAGGTGAATTCAGTCCTTTCACGTTTTGTGAGATAACACTTAATGTCGTGTCAGCCATGTGTAGTGTAATTAAGTGTTTGGGAGATGTCGAGTGAAGGTCTTACCCTTAGTTTTTGTCCATGCAGACTGTAGACAATTCTGGTCGTTGTGGCCTTGGCGGTAGATTATTTTGGGCTTTGCTTCCCGATCCCAAATCTTTCAAAGATGGGAGTGTTGGTTGCGGGATCCCCAGTTGTTTACAGAATGTTTCCAAGTCCTCCGGATCCCTATAAACAAATACTTTGTCTTCTTTAATTACCCTTATAGCAAACGGAAATCCCCATCTATAGGGTATGTTAAGGTCGGTTAAATGTAAAGTTAAATATCTGGCTTCCTTGCGTTTCATGAGAGTTAAATTGCTACGGTCTGCATATACTTGAATAGAGTCTTCTCCGAATGTTATGGGTGACTTTTTCCTTGCCGCCTGCAGAATTCTTTCCTTATCCGAAAATTTGTGACAGCATAGGATAATGTCCCTAGGTGGAGCAGTTTTGGTTGGGCATGCTCTCAGGGCCCTATGTGCTCTGTCTATTAGTATGGTTTCTTCCGCTTTTAAGTCAAGCAGATACTTGAATAGGTTTTGTAAATATGATGATATTTGTGCAGGGTATATTTGCTCAGAAACACATCTTATACGAAGATTCTGCCATCTGCCTTGGTTGTCAAGATCCTCAACTTGGGCCTGCAATTGTATTATTGCTGTGTTTTGCTGTTCTATGGCTATCGCCATATTATCCAACGTCTTGGAAGTCTCTTCTGTTTGCTCCTCCAATTGCATAACTCTGTGTCCCAGTGCAGTAACCTCTCGCTTTACCTCTGTTAAGCCATCTTTGATGGCCTGATTTACTTGGGTCATAAAGTGAGAAAGATCTTCTTTCGTGGGAAGTGCACTTAAGTCAGCTTTTGTGAGCGGTATATCCTGATTTCTACTGTTAGGAGAAGAATCTCCTGGTATATCTGTGCTGTCAGATGAAGTAGCGTCCATCGTGTTAAGACTTGGCCCATCAAAATATTTGAAATAGGTGTTTAACCTGTTCGTTGTAGGTGCAGCAGATTTCGAGACTTTTTCTCCTTTTTGTTTATTGCGTGCCACCATGAACCAGGAGTGGGATGGTGGGGGATCCACCAATATCTAACTGAGATTGTTTGCAGTTGGTTCTGTGTATAGCATGCAGGGGTTGTATTCTGATGATAAGTTCAGATGGGATGTATGTCCAATTAGAATTGTAGGCCCCTTAATTGTTAACCTGGTGTTAAGGTCTGTAGAGTGTGCGCCTTTATGTTTCACTAGGAGAGGAAAGCCATAAGCCAAGTCCCAGCGGTGCCACAGTTATATGTTATAGGGTTTATGTTTGTTCTGATATGCGAATATGAGTAATTCTGAATGTCGAACTTACTGGCAGCTCGTTCTGCTTTGCCTGTGTATACCCGTGGGTCTTAAATCTCTTACCGCCGTCTGTTGTGCTAGGCAGTTGCATCCGATATCCTCTTACTGCTGCGATCTCATGCAGCGCCTATCCTGTTGTTCTCTGCGCCATGAGTGGTCCGTGTGACGTCACTCCCCTAGGCCTCCGCTATGGTTATTGTGGCTTTTACGCCTCCGATGTAATTTTAAAAGTTGGGAAAGGTTCCCTTGATGTTTCCAGCACTTTCATGTGCCTTAAGGATGTATTTTGAGGCGTGTATCACCCCTGTTTGACTCCCCTCCGGACCGAATGAGCTCCGGAGCTTCTCAGAAAGCGGCCATGATCGACCTCGTCTGGCCCCGCCCCCTTTTTTAAAATTTTTATTTATTTTCTTGTCAATAAATTTATTTTCATACCATATCTTCTATTTTTTTGAATTAAAAAACATATTCTTAGAGACATATCTTTATCACAGTAAGATAAGAAGAAATATATCCATCTAATATGACAAGTAAACCAAATATTACTCACATGACTGTTAGTCATCTATTTGACAAGCACATGCCAGATATAAAATATAATAATTTTGGTTAATTTATTGAATGTAAAATATCAACACAGCTTATTCAGATAATGTTAAAGTCAAGTATCGTTCAACAATTTAATTTGGACTTAAATACATCTATGCTTTTATTGTGTGATATATAGATGTTAAAATCATAAAATGTTTGTGACGAGGATATGTATTCTAAATTATACAAAACAACTTTGTTCATTTCACTTTTAAGAAAGGAAAGTGTTTAACTTACATTAAAGTGACAGTGTAGTTGAATGTTAGATTTACATAATAATATCTTGGATTTTCCTTAGGTGTCCAAAAACATTATTACAATAAATATAGGTTATTCATCTTTAATTTTGTTAAAGTTAATATGTTAGAAATTATCTGTAAATGAAAAGTAAGTTAATTTTATATTTAGACAAAGCTAATTATTGTATGCCATATTGATTACTTTTCAGTTCTAGTGGAGTCATTTGAAGGGTCATTTAACTATAGATAGATCAAAAGATAACTTATAGCAATTATTCTCCTTACCTTTTGGATAGATAGCACATACCTAGATGTATTTTCACTCCCCTTTAGTTTCTTTATACAATATTAACTCCACATATTCCTAATGGTTTGGTCCTTAAAGGGACATTCCAAAAATATTTCATATAGTGAATTATAGACAATACAGATTTTAGTTAAACACCATTTAAATGTACTATTATTATCTAATTATATTCAGTCTTTAGATAGCCTTTGTTAAAGAAATAGCAATGCACATGGGTTAGACAATAACATAAGGCATCTATGTGCAACCAACAATCAGCAGCAAAAGAGCCTATCTAGATATGGTTTTCAGTCAAGAATATAAATTTAAAAAAAGATAATGAGAGAATAAAACCAAATGTGACGTTGTTTTAACATTGTATTATCCATCTAAATCTGTATAGAACATATAGCTTAAATGGACACTGAACCCAATTTTTTTCTTTCGTGATTCAGATGCATGCACTTTTAAGCAACTTTCTAATTTACTCCTATTATCAATTTTTCATCGTTCTCTAGCTATCTTTATTTGAAAAAGAAGGCATCTAAGCTTCTTTTTTGGTTCTGAACTCTGGACAGCACTTTTTTATTGGTGGATTAATTTATCCATCAATCAGCAAGAACAACCCAGGTTGTTCAGCAAAAATGTGTCGGCATTTAAACGTACATTCTTGCATTTCAAATAAAGATACCAAGAGAATGAAGACAATATGATAATAGGAGTAAATGAGAATGTTGCTTAAAATTTCATGCTCTATCTGAATCACAAAAGAAAAAATGTGCGTTCTGTGTCCCTTTAATGTCACTTTAAGGTAAAGCTGTATAAATACAGCCATTAGAAGATATTTCATTCACAGTGGGGCAAACAATACAGAAGGTAATACAAATATGCTTGATTCTCATGTTATACTAATTTTTTGAAAGGAAGGTGCATAGGTTTATGATCAGCAAAGCATTACTGGGAAATATCTACTTCATTGTGGCTGGCCAACAATGCATATTTACAATGTTTAGACAGATGTATTTAGATCAAGTTCAAGATAGCATATTAGCTCATGAAAGGGACGGAAATTAAAAAGCGTTTCTTTCTGGAATCATGAATAAAATTTAATTATTAACATTTAATTCTATCATCCATTTTAAATCATTATTTTTGGATTATTTCCTTTACAACCATATCTAGATATGCTCAGTAGCTGAACATTGGTGGATGCACAGAGATGCCTTGTGCTCAACCATGTGCATTGCAATTTCTTCTGTTAAGGATATCTAAAGATTAATATAAATTGATAATTTTATTTTAAAGTATAAAAATGTATTCTCTCTCAGAATCATTTTAAGAAAATATTTGTTGTAATGTCCCTTTAAAAATAAAGACGCCATTGCCCAATAACAGATGTGAGCAGTTCAGACAAATACAAGCTTGAGGTTTATTTACTAATAATAAACAAACGTGTATTTTAACATTTATAATCAGATTATACAAGTTCCGGCCATTATAACCAGAAATTATGCATTTCAGAAACCTCGCGTGGGAAACGTATCTTGCAACACAAGATTCGCATCTTTAAAAATTAGATTGTAATGTCACGCAATAGCACACAATCGATGTGCATTATAAATACATTTAATAGAGCAATGTCAATACTTCATAATAAGTCACAAAATTGTTTTAAGAAACAATAAATACATACAATGTATTATTACAACTTATTTGCATTAAAGAACATGATCGATATTAAACATCGAAATGTGTAAAACATTTACTAATATGACTGGATTATATTTCCAAAATAAAATGTCAAAGTAATATTTAATGGATCACGTATATTACATCTGCGTCACACATATCCGCATAACAGTCCCATGAGTTACAAATAAGTCTACATGAAAAATGTAGTAACAGCACCCCCAGGAGGTATGTGTATGGAAGTTACTAAGATATGAAACATTAAGGAACAACCAATCAGAGTTCATCACACAAACATAACTTGAGTTATTATGGTCTCACAGACATGATAACAAAATTTCAAAATTTTAACCAATCAGATGTACAGATACCATGTCCCATGGTGCATCTCATGTTTACTTCACCATATAAAAATCCATTACACGTTGCCATCTTTGTCAGTTCTCTAATGCCTGCTGGCAGTTTGTATATTATATATATAAATATATTATATTTTTTGGGGACTAGCAGGCATGATGCCTCCCAGGTTCACCAAGCCGGAGAGTGCTGCACTGGTCAACGCCGTCGAGGACTTCTATCCGCAGCTGTTTGGGAACAAGAAGAAGTCAACGAAGCAGAGCATTAAGAAGGCCCTCTGGGAGTCTATCACCAAAGATGTTAATTTGGTGTTGGGCGCCCAGAGGAGCCAGGATCAAATCATGCGGAGGTTCGGAGATATGAGGTTGCGTTTTCACAAAAAAGTCGACCTCATAAGGGACTGAGTAAAAGCCCGTAAGAGGGATGGGAAAAAAAACAAGCCCCAACGGAAACTGTACCTACTCCCTTATGAGGTGACTTTATGTGACAGATTTAGATCCTCTCGCTCCTCTGCATCTTCTTCTTCCCCCCAGCTGCTGGATCAGAAAGTCCTGACCCGGGGGCCAGTGCAGCTGCTTCTCCATCCGGTGGCCTGGGAGGAGCGGAGAGAGAATCTGAACCAGGTGTCATATCAGAGTTTGTTTGCAGTAGTTGTTAGAGTGGAATCATTGACAAGAGACCACACCAAAGGAAACTGCAGATTGATTTAAATATCAGTAGCAGTATGTCTGAGAATGCAGACAAGACTGCTAGTAATAGCTGGTTAATTAAGGGTTAACATTAGTGGCTAACAGCTGATACTAATGTTGTAGGCAGATGCAAAAACACCTGAATAGAGGGGCAGCCAGGAGATTAATGGAAATAAACAATATCTGCATTAGATTAGCAGTTCATGAATAGCAGTAAGAGACAAACTTAGTTTGTTAATTGCAGTCCATGTAAGCAACAGGTTATAACAAGTTGATGATTAGTGTGTGCTGTTAGCAAAAAGGAGAACTAGCAAGATTTGTTGTATAACAGTTTATAGCAAGCACAGACTTTGTGTGAGCAAATGAGCAGCAGACATAAGCATAGATTGTAAGGGAAACAACTTATCTTAGGGAAGGAATGCAGTCCTGTAGATGAGATCCATAGGGCAGTGATTGCCAGCAGTAATTCAGTAGAATACGGGTTAAAGGCTTTTCCAGCCAGCAGGAGTGGAACAGTGCAGCTTCAGTGTGGAGTGTCCTGCTGTTATAGAGAAACTGAAAGTGAATCCGGAAGCAGTGGAGAAAGACTGCAGCTCCTGTAGGTGATAGCAGCTGTTACAGACTGTGGAACAACAGCAGTCTGTAGTTGATTGGCTTCAGTAAGTTGCACAGGAAGGAAACTCTCTGCAATTGAAGATACCTAAGCAGAGTGTTAGGGGATGTGCTGGCTCAAATAGGCTGAAGTAGGAGGGCCATACTTAAAGGGGCAGTAAGTTAGAGCATTACAGAACCCCCCGAGTAAGGCAGACCTCAGGGCTGCGAGGGCTTGAAAGGGTAACGTTTGTGGAAGTCAGAACGAAGACGAGGGACTCTCAGGCTAGAGACGGGAATCCAAGAATCTTCAGAAGAGTCATAACCCTTCCATCTGACTAAGTATTGGAGTCTCCCTCTACACAATCTAGAGTCCAATATGTGATCAACCTCATATTCCAAATCGCCATCTATCACAACGGGAGCAGGAGGAGGAAGAGATCTCCCAGGAAACTTGTTCTGTAGGTATGGCTTAAGGAGAGAAACGTGGAAGGTTGGATGAATATGGAGATGTGCTGGGAGTGTCAAGCGTACAGCGTTTTGGTTTATCACCTTAGCGATGGAGTAAGGACCAATGAATAAGGCGCTGAGTTTCTTTGAAGGAGTTCCAAGTTTTAAGTTGTTGGTTGATAACCAAACCCTGTCACCAACCTTATAAGTTGGCGGATGGTGTCGATGTAGGTCAAAGTATAGTTTTTGTCTTAACTGTGCTATTTTAACATTGGAGCGTATAACTTCGAATCCGGATTTGATGGTATTTAGGGTTTCTGTGACAGTCGGATTATAGCTGGTGTCAGGTTTTAAGAAATGAAAAGTTGGATGATAGCCATAGTTGGCATAGAAAGGCGTAAGTTTAGTAGTGGAACCGAGAGTGTTATTGAAGGAGAACTCCGCCAAGGGCAGGAACGTGGACCAGTCATCTTGTAAATGAGAACAGTAACAACGTAATAACTGCTCCAACCACTGATTAGCCCTTTCTGAAAGTCCATTTGATTGGGGATGGTAAGCACTAGTGAAGTTGTTCTGGATGGAGAGAAGTCTACATAGCTCTCTCCAGAATTTGGAGGTAAATTGTACCCCCGTCAGAAGTGATGGTGCTAGGTAAATCGTGCAGATGTACAATATTTTCAATGAAAATGTGCACAGTTTTTAGAGCAGTTGGAAGTTCGGTTAAAGGAACAAAGTGTACCATCTTAGTGAATTGATCAATAACCACCAGGATGGTGGTGTAATATGCAGAAGGGGGTAAGTCAACGACAAAATCCATTGAAATGGAGCTCCAAGGTTTCTCTGGAATAGGTAGAGACATAAGAAGTCCATATATAGGAACTCTCTGTCGTTTAGAGGTTGCACAGACTGTACATGTATTGATATAGTCATAAACTGTTTTGTACATGTTTGGCCACCAGAAGTTCCTTTTTAGGAGTTCTAGGATTTTGCAATGTCCAGGGTGTCCAGACAATGGGCTGTCATGTAATGTTTGGATAATTTCAAGTCGTAGCTCAGTTGGGATATATAATTTATCTTCCTTATAGAGTAACTGATCAGATCCTTTTGTAAGAGTATGTGAAGATGGGAGTGGTCATTGAGCAAAGCTTGTTTTATCCTTGAGGGAAAATCAACTATGAGAGTAAGCCTGGGAAACATCCTGGAGAGTGAGTCAGCCTTACCATTGGCACTACCAGGACGGTAGGTAATTTGATAGTTAAACCTATCAAAAAAAAGACTCTACCTAACTTGTCTAGATGACAAAGTCCTGGTGGTTTTGAGATATTCTAGGTTACGATGTTCAGTGTAAATTAAATTGGGCAAGTCAGTGCCTTCCAATAGGTGTCTCCAGTTCTCAAGAGCGACCTTAATAGCCAGCAACTCCTTTTCAGCGATAGGGTAGTTTATTTCGGCTGATGTGAGAGTTCTTGAGTGATAGGTGACGGGATGCACTGGGGTACTGATGGAAGTCCTTTGGGAAAGTATAGCACCAATTGCGTAATCAGAGGAATCTACCTCTAATATGTACTGTAGAGTAGGGTCAGGTAATTTAAGTATAGGCTCAGAGGTGAAGGCATTTTTAAGTTCGTCAAAGGCATGTTGAGCTTCAGAGTCCCATGTGAATCCTGTAGTGGTACCAGTGAGTCTTGTTAAAGGTTTAACAATGTGCGAGTAGTTCCTTATGAATTTTCTATAGAAATTTGAGAAACCGAGGAAACGTTGTAGTGATTTCTTATCGATAGGAGTAGGCCACTTGAGTATGGATTTAATCTTATCATCCTCCATTCGGATCTCACCAGGTGTAAGCTTATAACCTAGGAAACTGATATTTTGAGAGTGGAATGTACATTTCTCTAGCTTTGCATACAGACGGTGTGTTTGAAGCCTTGCGAGGACCCATCGGACGTGTTTAATGTGTTCTTCTGAAGATGAATAGATGAGGATATCATCTAAATAGATGACGACACAAATATCCAGTAGGTCTCGAAATATATCGTTAACAAAAAACTGAAAAGTGGCGGGGGCATTGCAAAGCCCAAAAGGCATCACCAAGTACTCATAGAGGCCATATCTAGTGCGGAAGGCTGTTTTCCATTCATCACCACTCTTGATTCGCACTAAGTTGTAGGCACCCCGTATATCAAGTTTTGTGAAAATTCTGGCCTTTTGTAACCTCTCCACTAGGCCAGGAATGAGTGGAAGAGGGTACCTATTTTATATAGTTATTTTATTCAGAAGCTTGTAATCTATAATAGGGCGAATGGTGGCGTCTTTATTTCTCACGAAAAACATACCAGCCCCAGTTGAGCGAGTTCTGGTTCGGACAAGGAGTAGACATGCCCGTAAGGAATACTAGAGCCGGGTAATAGGTCGATAGGGCAATCATAAGGGCGATGGGGAGGAAGGCTTTCAGCTTCCGTTTTACTGAACACATCATGGAAATCTTGGTACTGTTCAGGTAATACATTAGTAGAAGGCTGTAGTAGTAGGTGGTGCTGTAGACAGGTTTTACTGCAGTAGTCAGAGTTAAAATTCACATGTAGGCTATCCCAAGATATAGAAGGGCAATGTAGTCTTAACCAGGGTAAACTAAGAATTAAAGGGTAAAAAGGCGAAGAGATAACGTTAAAAGTTATATGTTCAGTATGTCCGGAGGTAGATCACATTTGTAATGGTATTGTGTTATGTTTAATAAGACCATTAGGGACAAGGGAGCCATCAAAGATTCTGAGAGGCACAGGAGTAGATTTCTCAACAGAAGGAATTTCATTAACTTGTAACACAGATGAATCTATGAAGTTTGCAGAGGCTCCAGAATCAATAATTGCTTCTAGATGTAGCAGCTTTTTGTCCCACTGTACAGACACGGGAAGTGTACAATAAGCAGAATGTGGGGAGTGTGTAGAGAAACAGGATACTGAATGGAGGCTGGTACCAATAGTTTTTTTTATTTAGGACTGGGCATGAGAGGACATCATGGTCACTTGCAGCACAGTATAGGCATAGGTTTTGGAGCCTTCTCCTACGTCTTTCTTCAGATGTGAGAGGACCACGGATAACACTTTTTTCCATAGGTACAGGCGGATTGGCTTGAGGGTTTGAATCTGGGTGTGGTCTTCTCTTTCTCTTATAGGGCTGTTCCAAATGGGAACGTTCTGCTCTTCTTTCCCTGAGTCTTCTATCGATGAGAGCTTCTGTCCTGGAGAACCACCTGTTTTAAGCATTGCCCGCAAAATCCCTCCAAACCATCCGGTCCTCTATTGCTTAACCCTCAAACTGCCCAATTACAAGTTGCCAGACTCTACATATACGACTACTCTGTTGCTTAACCCTCAAACTGCCCAATTACAAGTTGCCAGACTCTACATATACGACTACTCTGTTGCTTAACCCTCAAACTGCCTGATTACAAGTTGCCAAACTCTGCATAATCGACTGCTCTTATGCTTAACCCTCAAACTGCCTGATTTCAAGTTGCCAAACTCTGCTTCATTTTCCACGCCTGGCTTAAAGGGACACTGAACCCAAAAAATTTATTTTGTGATTCAGATAGAGCATGCAATTTTAAGCAACTTTCTAATTTACTCCTATTATCAATGTTTCTTCGTTCTCTTGCTATCTTTATATAAAAAAGAAGGCATCTAAGCTTTTTTTCTTGGTTCAGAACTCTGGACAGCAGTTTTTGATTGGTGGATGAATTTATCCACCAATCAGCAAGGACAACCTAGGTTGTTCACCAAAAATGGGCCTGCATCTAAACTTACATTCTTGCATTTCAAATAAAGATTCAAAGAGAATTAATAAAATTTGATAATAGGAGTAAATTAGAAAGTTGCTTAAAATTTCATGCTCTATCTGAATCACAAAAGAAAAAATTTGGGTTCAGTGTCCCTTTAACGCTTAAATGTACCTAAATCCTTCCTTATTGACTGTTTGTTTATGGTACCCTATTCTGAAGTTTTGACCTGCATTAATCTCTCCAGAGGACCTAGACCAACACTGCTCCATATTGTGAGTACCTTGTTTTGTAGTAGTTGTCGTGGGGTCACATCCTGGATTAAACTCAGAGTGCAAGGCGGTTATTTTAGTTCGCCCTAGCATTTGGGTCTTTTACTGGACATTACCTAACCTGACATTACAATCAGGCCATATTATGGACCCAGATGAGTTATCCAGGGCTGTGGCCCTGCAAGGACAACTTCTTGGTAATCATTCTGCACACTTGCAATCATTGGATTCCAAGCTTGATCAGATAACGGCTCTGCTACATAATCTCTCCGCTCCTTCTCAAGCTACTATGACTCCTACTGCTGCTTCTGCCAGTGCCTCTGCTGTTTATAATCCATCACAGCCAATAGGAAAACTTATACCTAGAATTCCTCTTCCTGATAAGTATGACGGTAACCCAGAAGGATGCCGTGGATTCCTTAATCAATGTCGCTTATATTTCAGAAACAACCCTTAAGTATTCTTTAATTCTTCAGCCAAGATCACTTTTATCATATCTCTCATGAAGGGCAAGGCACTGGCCTGAGTATCCCCTCTTTTGGAGAAAGACAACCCTCTTCTTCAGGATTTGGAGTTATTTGTGTGTATTTTTTCCTCAGTTTTTGATAAACCTGGGAGGTCAGCTGCTGCTGAGGCTGGGTTGTTGGATTTGAGACAAGGATCTCTATCTGTAGCTCAATATGCTATAGAATTCAGGACTTTAGCTGCTGAGACTGATTAAAACCACAGAGCTTTGCGTGCCGCTTTTCGCAAGGGACTTTGCGAACGCCTGAAGGATGAACTTGTGTTTCGGGGACCTTCCTGACTCATTGGAGGATCTTATCAATTTATGTGTAAATCTGGACAGCCGGCATTCTGAACAATTACAGGAGAGAGATAGGAATCGGAGAACCTTTTCTAGATCTACTTTTCCTCCTCCTATTCGTATCCCAAATCTTTCTAATAACAACTCCCAGTCATCTGAGTCAGTAGAACCCATGGAAGTGGTGGCTATTAAGTTAACTGAAGCTGAACGTCATAGAAGACGCACTCTTGGTTTTTGCGACTCCATGTGTAAGCCGGAAATGTGGAGTTGCAATCCTTTTCAATAAAAATCTAGAATTCAAATTGATTGGTACCGAATATGACACAGATAATAGATTCATTATTATGCGCATCTCTATTAGAGGTTATGAATTAATTTTATGTAATGTATACGGCCCAAACCAATTTTCAATTGGGTTTTGGGATAAGATTAAACAAAAACTCTATCCCTATTGTAGTGCCAGATTAGTATTGGGTGGTGATTTCAATATGACACTTTCTCCGCATATAGATAGATTGTCTGTAAGCAAACGACTAGATAATAAAGCAAGAAAATATTTAAAAAAAATTCTGTACTGTACTTAAACTTAATGATATTTGGAGAATTAAATTTCCAGACATTTCCACATTTTCATGCGAGTCCAAATCGCATCATACGTTTTCAAGAATTGACTATATTTTAATATCAGATCAGCTTTTACAGTTAAACCTATCCCAAAGATTTTTGATATTGTTATTTCAGACCACGCGATAATCTCTTTAGGGATTCATTTAGGGCAAAGAGACAATTCTCAAAATATCAGCTTTTTTTCTCCCTGTTATCTAAGTAAAAATAGCAAATTGATTAAGTGGTTAAAATTATAATGGCAGGAATTCTCTAGTAACAATTTTGCATATTACAACAAAATTGAAATATTCTGGGAATCATTTAAAGCTGTTCTAAGAGGACAAATTAAGTCATATATGTGTCACTATAAAAAGAAGAGTCTATAGAACGAGAGGCAACTATCCAATTAAGTAAAAAATGCGTTCAATCAATATAAGTCCCATTCTTCTCAGAGCAATTGGTTATATTATTCTCAATGTAGAACTAAAAGAGACATACTTATAAAACAGCAATGTCTCGAGGAAGAGATCAAATTTGGTAATCGTTTCAAAGGCCATTTCAGCAGTTCCACCAAATATTTGGCACAAATTACTAAAAATAGCAAAAGTAAAAATTATTTTGCGGCTATTAAGGATGATCAAGAAAGATTTACAGATAACAACAATATTAGAAGTTTTTTTTTTGAGTATTTTCAACAATTATACACCAGTCAACTGACACACCCTGGTAATAGTAAGAGTTCTTTGGGGATAATATTAAAACTCCGCAACTCTCTCTTTCTGAACTTGAATCACTAAATGCTCCAATTACCAAGGAAGAAATTTTTTTAACAATTAAAATGCTAAATTAAACAAAGCAGCAGGGCCAGGTGGAATCCCGATGGAACTCTAAAATGGATGAAATTAGCAATACTTTAGTGCAGCTTTTCAACAATTATTATACAGGGAGTGCAGAATTATTAGGCAAGTTGTATTTTTGAGGATTAATTTTATTATTGAACAACAACCATGTTCTCAATGAACCCAAAAAACTCATTAATATCAAAGCTGAATAGTTTTGGAAGTAGTTTTTAGTTTGTTTTTAGTTATAGCTATTTTAGGGGGATATCTGTGTGTGCAGGTGACTATTACTGTGCATAATTATTAGGCAACTTAACAAAAAACAAATATATACCCATTTCAATTATTTATTTTTACCAGTGAAACCAATATAACATCTCAACATTTACAAATATACATTTCTGACATTCAAAAACAAATCAGTGACCAATATAGCCACCTTTCTTTGCAAGGACACTCAAAAGCCTGCCATCCATGGATTATGTCAGTGTTTTGATCTGTTCACCATCAACATTGCGTGCAGCAGCAACCACAGCCTCCCAGACACTGTTCAGAGAGGTGTACTGTTTTCCCTCCTTGTAAATCTCACATTTGATGATGGACCACAGGTTCTCAATGGGGTTCAGATCAGGTGAACAAGGAGGCCATGTCATTAGATTTTCTTCTTTTATACCCTTTCTTGCCAGCCACGCTGTGGAGTACTTGGACGCGTGTGATGGAGCATTGTCCTGCATGAAAATCATGTTTTTCTTGAAGGATGCAGACTTCTTCCTGTACCACTGCTTGAAGAAGGTGTCTTCCAGAAACTGGCAGTAGGACTGGGAGTTGAGCTTGACTCCATCCTCAACCCGAAAAGGCCCCACAAGCTCATCTTTGATGATACCAGCCCAAACCAGTACTCCACCTCCACCTTGCTGGCGTCTGAGTCGGACTGGAGCTCTCTGCCCTTTACCAATCCAGCCACGGGCCCATCCATCTGGCCCATCAAGACTCACTCTCATTTCATCAGTCCATAAAACCTTAGAAAAATCAGTCTTGACATATTTCTTGGCCCAGTCTTGACGTTTCAGCTTGTGTGTCTTGTTCAGTGGTGGTCGTCTTTCAGCCTTTCTTACCTTGGCCATGTCTCTGAGTATTGCACACCTTGTGCTTTTGGGCACTCCAGTGATGTTGCAGCTCTGAAATATGGCCAAACTGGTGGCAAGTGGCATCTTGGCAGCTGCACGCTTGACTTTTCTCAGTTCATGGGCAGTTATTTTGAGCCTTGGTTTTTCCACACGCTTCTTGCGACCCTGTTAACTATTTTGAATGAAACGCTTGATTGTTCGATGATCACGCTTCAGAAGCTTTGCAATTTTAAGAGTGCTGCATCCCTCTGCAAGATATCTCACTATTTTTGACTTTTCTGAGCCTGTCAAGTCCTTCTTTTGACCCATTTTGCCAAAGGAAAGGAAGTTGCCTAATAATTATGCACACCTGATATAGGATGTTGATGTCATTAGACCACACCCCTTCTCATTACAGAGATGCACATCACCTAATATGCTTAATTGGTAGTAGGCTTTCGAGCCTATACAGCTTGGAGTAAGACAACATGCATAAAGAGGATGATGTGGTCAAAATACTAATTTGCCTAATAATTCTGCACTCCCTGTATAACGCCTTCCTCTATCTCCAATCTCTTTTCGGCAGCTAATATAACTTTAATTGCTAAAAAGGGCAAAGACCCTGAACTCACTGCCTCTTATAGACCTATATCTGTCTTAAATTCTGACTATAAAATTCTCCTCTCCATTATTGCTAATAGAATAAAGGGATTTTTGTCCAAAATAATCCACGTAGATCAAACTGGATTCATGAATGAACGTTCTGTAACCTCCAATCTTCGAAAAGTAGAGACACTATTAGACTTTTTTTGGAATCAAAATCTGACCTCAAAAGAGACTAAGGGAAAGCCAGATAAGGATTTAGCCATATTATCTGTCGACGCCGAGAAGGCTTTTGATTCCATATCATGGGATCATCTCTTATACACATTACAACGTTTTGGTATTAAAGGATGTTGCTTAAATTTCATTGTCAAGATATATAACAATCCACACTCAGCACTGCTAATAAACGGTAATCTATCAGATAGAATTGTACTAGGTCGGGGTACGCGACAAGGCTGCCCTTTGTCCCCTTTATTGTTCAATATTGCAATCGAACCATTAGCAATCTGGCTTCGTTCAGAATGATCAGGGATAAGAATTGGTACAATGGCCTTTAAAATTTCTCTTTATGCTGATGATTTGCTAATTTTTTTAGAGGACTCATTAAAGTCCATCCCAAGAATTCTTCATATACTAGCAACCTTTAGTTCCTTTTCAAGCTACAAGATTAATATTCAAAAAAGTGAACTTTTATGGATAAAAAAATGTAAGGGAAGTTGTATTGAACATCCCTTTAAAAACACGGATAATATTAAGTATTTGGGCATTACATTACATAAAAACCCTAAAATGTGGTACAATTTAAATTTCACACCGGTGTTTGAAAAAGCGATTTCAGATCTTAGAATCAGGGCTACACTTCCTCTCTCCTTGCTTGCCCGAGTTAATTTGGTCAAAACAATTATTATTATTCTCAGTGTAGAAATTAAAAAGTTTTACACGACTTGTTCTCAATTTCTATGGAAAGGTAGTAAGCCCCGTATCTCAATAGCGAAACGCTGTAAAAAAAAAGATGAATGGTGGATTTGCGCTGCCGGACATTAAGTTATATAATCTGACCATGCTAGCTAAAATAGCCATGGGATTGTTGAAATAAAATATCCTCTGTGGATGCATAGAGTACACTTATAGCTCCTTTCTCTTTAGAGGCGGTTTTGCACTGTTCCATAAAAAAACTTCCATCCAATGTTTCCAATCTTATATCTTTTAAAAATATTATTTCAGCCTGGCAAAAGATTTGTGTTATGCTAGACATAGATTATAGATTCTCACATTATTTACCAATTCAAGGTAACTCAGAGTTTACCCCAGGGATATATGATTCAATATATCGGTCTTGGACTCAAAAGGGACTTAAGTATATTCACCAATTTTTTTCTTCCTCACGACAAATGCTTTCTTTTATATAATTATATAATGACTATAATGATTATATAATGACCTGTTTTGAACTCCCTAGACATAGTCTATTCGCATATTTACAAACACGTCATTATATTAATTCACAAGACTGGGGAAGTTGTGTCGATGTTCGCTGGTCTGAGATTAACAAATCTATTAAAAAGGCTGCTGCGGGTAAATTTACAATTTCTCTCTTGTATAATATTATGCTAGCTAAACAGGGACAACTACTTTCCCAAAATTTGGTCTCTTTCTGGTGCCATTATTTTCACCAATTTGAGTTAACAAATATCTCTCTGAGCTTTTCTGCATTAGAAAAATTGAATATATCAATCACCTGGAAAGAATCACACACTAAACTACTTCATAATGCATACTTAACCCCACTCAAAATGTCCAAATTCTCTTCTGCAACACAACAGTGCTGCCCAAAATGCCATCTTTCAAATGCGGATATTATACATATGCTTTTTCAATGCCCAAAAATTAACCAACTTTGGGGTAAAGTTAACCATTGGTATAATAGGCAGTTTCATGATAGCTTTAAAATACAACCCTATCATGCAATTTTTTTGATTCATCCTAATTTAGCTGAAATGAAACCAAAGAATATAAAGATGCTAAATACGATAATTATAGTAACTAGAATATTGACATTGAAAAAATGGAAAGATGTATTGCAACCGAGATTTTCTCAATTTCGCACCATGCTCCTCCAACAATTAGTGTTTGAATCACACAATACAGTTTTTCAGTTTAAGGATAGGGCTGAGGAATTTATGAACAATTGGAGACCCATAATCAATCTATACCCACGTACCACGCAGAAACAAATATTGCCCCCCCTGGGTTTTACTGAAGTGTATAGAAACTTCAATTGCTCTGTCCAGGACCGGAATCCATGTTTTGTCACCATTTGACAAAAGGAGAGAGGGGAAGGAGGAGTGAGAACATGTTAGATGGTTGTTGTTGTTTTTTTTCTCTCCTTTCTTTTTTGTTTAGTTTGTTTTTTTATTATATATATATGTGGTTATGTGATTTTTTGAGGACTTAGTATTAAGTGTTTTAATTTAGGGAAAACTTTCTAACAGGTACATTCTGGTTCTCTGGTCAAGGAAAAAGAAAAGAAAGAGGAAGAGAAGGGAAGGGGAAAATAATTTTTTTTTTCTTTTCATATTTGGTATAGATATAGACAGTTATCTGAGATATGGAAATGTTAGGCCTAAATGTTACCTTCAATAGGACTAGGAATGATTATAGTATACCTTGTTATTTGGACATATGATTTAATATACATATTTAAACTTTGTAAAAGTTGCAATACCTACATTCACTTATCCTCTGTATTTTGATTATATGTATATACAGGTATGTTTAGATATAGTCTATGTATGTGCATGCATAGATATGCATGGTTACATAGCTAATAGGATAGTTTTAGATATAAATTAGTAGAATATATCTTTATGTTCTTAATTAGGCCAAATCCGTCTAGGAAATATTAGATTTTGTTGATAAATAATACATGGAAGGATATTTCATTCACAAATTTTTTTTGGCCTTATTTATGATTTATAATTGGGCCAAGAAGAGCCTGCTGTTCTATATTGTTTTATTATATGATTCACCCTGCGAGGTGCGAAGATGCATTATTTTTGCTCAATTATGTTCTGTACTTTGTTGGATAATAAATAAAGATTTAAAAAAAATAAAATAAAAAAAAACAACTCCCAGTCATCTGAGTCAGTAGAGCCCATGGAAGTAGGGGCTATTAAGTTAACTGAAGCTGAACGTCATAGAAGACGCACTCTTGGCTTTTGTTTGTATTGTGGTACAAAAGGACATTTACTTAAGGACTGTCCAATCCATCCAGTAAAAGCCAAAACTTAACTACTGATAGAGGGACAGAGTTAAGCCAGAATCCCACGACTTCCCTCAATTCCAAACTATTTGTTCCTGTAACCATTTGTTTTGGAAACACAAAGTTTCAAGCTCTCATCAACTCTAGAACTGTAGGTGTATTTATTGATTCAAGTTTTGTAAACTCTCTCAGGATTCCTCTTCTTGCCAAGAAATAAGTAATCAAGGTAACTACAGTTAGTGGGCAGCCTCTGGGATCTGGAGTAATTCAACATTCTACTATACCTCTTCTTCTATCTGTACGCATTCTCCACTCAGAAATTATATGTTTTAATGTTATTTCCTACCCCCACATTCCGTTGATCTTGGGGCTACCTTGGTTGCAATTACATGATCCTGTATTCTCTTGGTCTAAGGGAGAGCTTCTGTCCTGGGGAACCACCTGTTTTAAGCATTGCCCGCAAAATCCCTCCAAACCATCCGGTCCTGTAGTGGCTTGTGTGGAAACACCCGATTATCTTCCTAAACACTACCATTCCTTCTGTGATGTATTTCCTAAAAAAGAGGCGGAGTCGTTACCTCCTCATCGGGTTTTCGACTGTCCGATTGAATTGTATCCTGGGGCCCCTCTGCCTAAGGGTAGGACTCTCTCTCGTCAAGAAAATACCTCTCTTTAGGAATACATTAAGGACAACTTGGCCAGAGGATTTATTCGTCCATCATCACCGGTGGGAGCCGTTTTTTTTTTATTTGGAAAAAAGACGGAGGGCTTCCTCCCTGTATTGATTATCGGGCTTTGAATCAGATTACTGTCAAAAACAGCTATCCTCTTCCGTTTATTCCTGAGCTGTTTGATCGCCTCCAAGGCGCCTTGGATCTCCGTGGGGCCTACAATTTGGTCAGAATTCATAAGGGAGACGAATGGAAGACTGCATTTAACACAAAATTTGGTCACTATGAGTACCTTGTAATGCCTTTTGGATTGTGCAATGCACCAGCAGTATTTCAACACTTTGTCAATGAGATATTCAGAGATTATTTAAACCGATTTTGTTATCATCTATCTGGATGACATTCTGATCTATTCCAGTAATTTCCAGGAACATGTACACCATGTAAAGCTTGTGCTTCAGAGATTACGAGACAACTCCCTTTTCGCTAAATTGGAGAAATGCTCTTTTCATCAGAGATCCATTCCCTTCTTGGGTTATATTATATCAGAATCAGGTTTTGAGATGGACCCTGCTAAGCTTTCTGCGATTAAGGACTGGCCAAGACCTACCACCCTCAGATCCCTGCAGAGGTTTCTTGGCTTTGCCAACTACTATAGAAAGTTTATTAAAAACTTCGCTGACATCACGTCTCCTCTCACTTCTCTTACTAAGAAAGGGCAAGATTGTAAGAACTTATCTACTTTGGCTATACAGGCGTTTGAAACGCTAAAATCAGCATTTTCTTCTGCACCTCTCCTCAGTCATCCCATTCCTGATCACCAATTTATCTTGGGAGTAGATGCTTCTTCCATTGCAGCTGGAGCTGTTCTCTCCCAACCAGATCCGTCTACCAGCAAGATACATCCTGTGGCATTCTTTTCCAAAAAGTTCAATCCTGCCGAGTTAAACTATGATGTGGGCAACAAAGAATTGTTGGCTATAAAACTTGCCTTAGACGAGTGGAGGCATTGATTAGAGGGTTCTAGTCAACCATTCTTTATTCTGACAGACCATAAGAATCTCCTGTATCTCCATACAGCTAAACGTCTCAATCCTCGTCAGGCTCGGTGGGCCTTGTTCTTTTCCAGGTTTAATTTTGTACCTTCCTACGTTCCTGGTTCTAAGAAATCCAAGGCAGATGCGTTATCCAGACAATTCCAGTCCACAGAGTCTTCTCCGTTGGAAACAGAACCCATATTACGTCCAGTCAGAGATTTTGGCTCAAGTATCCTCTTTTCCTGTACAGGCTTTACGTTTTGCTCAAGACCAGCTTCCGACCTCTTACAAACTTCCTCCTGGAATCCTATTCGTACCTAGAGGTTTACGTATTAGGCTCTTACGTTGGGCTCACGATAATGTATCTTCAGGTCATCCTGGCATAACCAATACTCTTTGGAGACTTAAGCAGCATGTTTGGTGGTCCACCATGAGGAGGGATGTTAAGGATTACGTTGCTGCTTGTAGCTCTTGTGCATCTAATAAGCAGTCTACTCAGCGTCCGTTTGGATTGTTACACCCACTTTCTGTCCCCCACTACCCTTGGTCCCATATATCCATGGACTTTGTTACTGATCTTCCTGTTTCTGCTGGAAATACGACCATTTCGGTAGTGGTGGACCGATTCTCCAAGTCTGCTCATTTCATTCCTCTTCCTGGATTGCCCTCTGCTCAACGACTTTCTTATCTATTCGTCCTTCATATCTCTCGTCTACATGGATTTCCTTCTGACATTGTGTCTGATCGGGGTGTTCAATTTGTTTCGAAGTTCTGGAGATCTTTTTGTAAGCACTTTGGAATCAACTTATCTCTTTCTACTGCTTATCATCCTCAGTCCAATGGACAGACTGAGCGTGTAAACCAGTCCTTGGAATCTTATCTCAGACCTTATGTAAACCACCACCATTCCAACTGGTCACAGTTATTGCCTTTGGTGGAATTAGCTCATAATTCACGCTTCAATTCCTCCTTACGGACTTCACCCTTTAAGGCAGCTTATGGCTTTGAACCTAGGACTTTTCCTATGACTATTAGTTCTTCTGAAGTTCCTGGAGCAGATCGTATTGTCAAAAGTCTCAGGAGTCATTGGAAACATATTAGTCAGAATCTACTCTCTTCTTCCATACAGCACAAAAGATTTTCTGATCGCAGAAGATGTAAGGCTCCTATACATCGTACTGGAGAGTATGGTTATCCACCAGATTCATTCGTCTATGACAACCCTGTACCAAGTAGGGTCCCAAATACATCGGACCATTCCGAATTGTTTCTAAAGCTTGTTCTTCAGCTTATCGTCTGGCCTTACCTAAGACCCTCAAGATCCATCCTGTATTTCATTTGTCTCTTCTCAAGCCAGTCGTCTACAACCGGTACTCCGTCAAGATGAAACCTCCTCCTCCACTCTATGTAGAAGGTTCTACTGAGTACAAGGTCAGTCAGATCTTGGATTCCAAGTTACGGGGCAATCGGTTGTATTATCTGGTCCATTGGAAAGGCTATCCTATCACGGAACGCTCTTGGAAACCTACCCCTCATGTGCATGCTCCTGCCCTTGTCAAGTCTTTTCATCTGAAGTATCCTGCCAGGCCTGGTCGGGTCCCCAGGAGGGGTCCTTGAGGAGGGGGCACTGTCACGCTCGCCGCCGGAGGTTCCGGAGGCTCCTTCAGCGTGTCTGTTGCCGGGTAACGTCTTCTCCACTCTGAGCCGTCCCCCTCTGCTGTCGTCATGACCGGCTTCTTATTCCGGTCTCCCTCTTCCTCCGGTGCCTGATTGTTTGTTTCATTCGGTTGCTGTTGTGAGTACTCTTACTTAGTTGCTGCTTCAATTCCTGAACCTTTGCCTGAACGACCACTCTATTGCTTAACCCTCAAACTGCCTGATTACAAGTTGCCAGACTCTACATATACGACTACTCTATTGCTTAACCCTCAAACTGCCTGATTACAAGTTGCTAAACTCTGCATAAACGACTACTCTATTGCTTAACCCTCAAACTGCCTGATTACAAATTGCTTTCAAATTGCTTTCAATAAACAGTATTGTAGTTGTCCTGTGGCAAGGAGCAGGACCAGCCAAGTCCCAATACAGTGTTGCAATGAATGGATTTCCAGCCTCCAGGTTAAATTTTAAAAGACCTTTATTTCTTTATCATAGGGTCCATAAAACAAATGACAACGTTTCAAACCACACACTGTTTCTTAGTCATGTCTAATTTGTCTGTGTACAGGTGTGCCTTTTTTACCTGACAAAAACAGTCAATCTATACAATATTGCCATCCTGTGGTCATTAGTTAAAATTAAATGTATAAAATATAACTTAAGAAAAGAAGTATATTTCTTAGCTTTTACCTTTCTTGGTATATTTCACATGTATATATTAAAATAATAATAAAAAATTTAAAAATAACAAACCTATACATGTCCCTACTATCAAAATCTAAACACAACAAATACAGCTATTATTTAAATTTTCCAGGTATCTATTTATTATAGAAACAAAGACCAATCAAAATCTTTATTGAGACCATTGGGTTCTAAAGTATTTAGCTTGTTGATCCAAAACATTTCTTTCTTTTTTAGAATTTGTTCTCTGTCACCTCCTCTCCTAGGTCTATCTATTGGATCTATTACCTGAAATCGTAGTTGGCTTATATTGTGACCCATGAAGAGGAAGTCTATAAAGAAATAGTTAAGTCTAGCACTGTGAAAAATAATATGGTAGGAAAAAGGGATATGATATTCCCTGGTGCTAACCCTTGATATAATTACTTAAATAAGGATAGGGGGAAGAGACTGGACAAGAAGGGGTTAAATAGCACTCATTCCTATAATTATTAGTAAATATGTTGATGTATTCAACTATTCAAAAGTATAAAGTTAAGTTAAAACTTAATATTTATTTAACCACGATTAAAAAGAGTGTAAAAGAACAAGACACTCTCACCAATTGCTAAATTCCCACAATTACCTCTACACTCACACCAGTGATTATCACCCTGCAATATACCCAGACAGTGAACACAGATTCCACCACCCCCCTGTATTCCTGGCCAGTAACAGGATACGCTGGCTTCAGGTGACAGGGATGGCTTCTATTCTGTGTACACACGTCCCTTGCAGGATTTGGTGTGAGTAATAAAATAATTAAAAACACTTATGCTTGAATAAGCATACTGTTATGTTAGGCACAAACGCGTTTCGGCCGAGTAGCGGCCTTTCTCAATGTGCTATCTGAATTTGACAAGACGAGTGACTCGTTCACAGCACCTTATAAACCAAACCCCTCTTCATTCCACCCAATCGTACCACTTACCAAACATGGCAGGCTTTGATCTGGGAGCAGAAATGCTCCAATGGTCTGAGGATATTAAAAAATTAACAATTGACTTACAAAGTAAAAATACAATTGATAACACACTAATAGGGGAATGGTTATTATCACTTAAAAATTTAAAACGTATTCGCAAACGTCAGATTAAAAGACAATGGAACATAGGAATGTTTAATTTCTATAAGGACAACCAAGTTATACCTAGAGGCCTAAGGTTAAAAATGTTTCCAACATTCCAAGATCTTAAACCCACACTTAAATCCAAATGGGAAGATGCCCTGTCTGAATGCTCATTCAAACTTATAGGATATCTGGTAGAGCATGAAATGGACAAATTAAGTGAGCTGAATGAGGAAATAACCAAAATAGGCAGTGAACTTAAACAATATGAGTCTAAAGAGGACTTTCAGAAATCCTATGCTAAAACCAAGGAAGAAGTAGAGAGGTTTGCTAAATACATTGCAAAGAAAAAAGAAAAAAAGATTGACAGAGACTTGACCGATTATGCTAATAAATCTGTTTACTCATGGAATATTAAACCCAGTAATATAGAATCAGACTATTCTGATAGAGACTGTGACACCACAGACGGTGACAATTCTGAAGATGAAGGGAGACCCAAATCAATCCTACGCAGGAGAATCACCCCACACAATAACATTGGGGAGATCCCTTTAGGCGTAGAACTCGCAGAGGTAGAGGTAAACAGACCCAAAACCAGAAAACAAGTCAAATTCAATCAGAAATCATTCCCCAAAAAGAAACAAGTTAAAAAGAACTAAACATAATTAATTTATCTGATAAAATTTTAACTGAGACTCAGATCACAGTTTTAAAGAAAGGCCTGTCATTTGTTCCCACAGCCCAACTTGACAAGTTTGAGACCATCAAAGACGTACACCTATTTGCAAGAAAAATACTATTGAAAAAATATTTTTCCTCCAGTCCAGATACAGAGGGTTTAGATAGTAATGATGTGAAAGCAATACAAGATCTTATCTTCCTTCTAGAAGAGTCTGAAAGGGATCCCAAAGAGACTATGTACAGTGATACAAAGTGGCGTGATGTATTAAAAACCAAATCCAAATTCATACCTCCACCTAGTACCTCACATAACACTGCAACATTTCTTGATTTAGTGTGTAAAGACATATTAGCAATTCCACCAGAAATGGACATATTAGCTGATAATCTTTCTGAAGAGGAAAAACTAGCCCTTAAATCTATGAAACAATGGACAGATGTCCAAATAAAACAGAGTGACAAGGGAGGGAATATTGTTATTTGGCCCACTAACATGTACACCACTGAGGTTAAAAAACAATTAAATAACCCTAAAAATTATAAAAATCTTTTTGGGAACCCAACGGAGGAATTTCTAAAACAGTATAAAAAATTGATTTGTGCAGCAGCTGCTGAAGGCATAATTGACAAAAAAGAACAGCAATTTCTAGATGTTAAACACCCTACAATAGCAACACTCTATTTATTACCTAAGATCCATAAAAATCTGGAATGCCCACCGGGAAGACCCATTGTCTCTGGCATTGGATCCATGACGGAAAAGGCCAGTAGATATGTGGATGCTAGACTTAGGTATATAGTGGATGCTTTGCCCTCCCACACTAGAGACACTATGCATGTACTAAATAAAATTAATACACTGACTGTAAGACCAGAATCTTTATTAGTAACGTGCGACGTGGAGTCTCTTTACACAAGTATAGACAAAAAATGGGGCTGTCAGGCAGTGTCCTACTTCCTATCAAAAAACAAAGACCTAACAGATGAAACCAAACAATTCATCATTAACCTGTTAGAATTTGTATTAGAACACAACTACTTTGTTTTTGATGGGAAGTTCTACCTTCAGTTGTGTGGAACTGCGATGGGGACATCTTGCGCCCCTACTTACGCCAATATATACCTGGGCTGGTGGGAGGAAACTGTAGTTTTCCATAATAATCTTCTACAGTTTACCAAGTACATTACCCACTGGTCCAGGTATATAGACGATATCTTGTTTATATGGGAGGGCTCTATAGAATTACTCCATGAATTCATTGCTACACTTAATGATAACCCGTTTGGATTATATCTAACTATGACATGTGATGATCATAAGGAAGAATTTCTAGATTTATTTATTCGTAAAAATAACAATAATCTAGAGACAGAAACCTTTAGAAAGCCCACGGCAACAAACAATATCCTCAATGCCAACAGTTTCCATCACCCTAACACCATTAGGAGTTTACCAACTGGGGAGTATTTGAGGATTCACAGGAATTTGTCATCACTAGAATCCTTCCAGAAGGCTGCTGATGAATTAAGGAATAGATTACTTCTAAGGGGTTATTCTAGAAAGTCTCTTAAGAGAGCCTATCAGAAAGCACTACATAAAAACAGGGAGGAACTTTTAAGACCCAAAAGGATACAATCCAATTCCAATCCGTTAAGATTCATATCTACATATTGTAACCAAAGCCAACAGGTATCCAATATACTATCCAAACACTGGCATATCTTACAATTAGATGAACATCTTAACTCCATTATCCCACAGAATCCTTTGTGCACCTATAGACGTGCAAACAACCTAAGTGATCAACTAACCTCCAGCCACTTTGACAGAAATGCCAAAAAAGCTCCGATCTACAAAGGATCTATAGCATGTGGTAATTGTAAAAACTGCACATATATGTTAGACAGATTTAACAAAAAATGGATGATTCAAAATCATATCACTTGTAAAACATCAAATGTTATTTATTGTCTATCATGCAGCTGCAATTGTTTTTACGTAGGTATGACCACTAGATCAATGGGGGTTAGAATCACTGAGCACCTAAGCAACATTAGGAATGCAGCAAAGGATGTAGAGAAGGGCAAACAAATCACCAGTGTTGCCAGGCATTTTCTACACTGTCATGAAGGAAAAACCAATACATTTAAGTTCTGGGGACTGGAAACAATACGCCCAGGAATACGTGGAAGGGATATGGAACAAGCCCTCCTGAAAAAAGAGGCGAAATGGATTTTTAACTTGAATGCTGTCATGCCTAATGGCATGAATGAGAATAATTTTTGGGCATTCCTCTAAATTTTAACTGAACATTTCATATTTATCTCTTGCAAATATATCAACTATATTTGATGATCATTAGTAAACCGAATTCTAATGTGCACCCAGAATAATTTCCAGAGAGGACACCCCTTTTTTTATGTGCTTTACGGATCACTGTACTATCTTGCTTACGATAATATAATGATATAATGGATATGCTACTTTATAAGTTTGGAATTCTCGAATGATTATATAAATGTCTAAGTTGGTTTATACTTGGACCTAATATATCCAATTCATTATAACTTATCAAACAGCATATGTCCTCTACACACGAACCGTTAATGCCCTCAGTCATAATAAAAAATTGAGGCACAGTTCATAATTTGGACTCATTGGTATACTAGGTATAGGATAATTACTTACTGCAATAACTATTGTACCTAAGTAACCATAAGCTCATGGAATCATTTTGGGTGCACATAGAATCGGCATTTTCAGAGTGATCACAGCAACAGTAAAAGTTATAGCCCGTAGATAACTTAAGGCTATCTCTGATTGCACCTGCAGTAAGCTAATAACAACCAATCGGTCACTGACTTCCAACCACATAGCACGCTATTCTGAATCGTTTGTGATTCGCTGATAGGTGGGCGTGATGTAAACGCACGCTACGATTGGGTGGAATGAAGAGGGGTTTGGTTTATAAGGTGCTGTGAACGAGTCACTCGTCTTGTCAAATTCAGATAGCACATTGAGAAAGGCCGCTACTCGGCCGAAACGCTTTTGTGCCTAACATAACAGTATGCTTATTCAAGCATAAGTGTTTTTAATTATTTTATTACTCACACCAAATCCTGCAAGGGACGTGTGTACACAGAATAGAAGCCATCCCTGTCACCTGAAGCCAGCATATCCTGTTACTGGCCAGGAATACAGGGGGGTGGTGGAATCTGTGTTCACTGTCTGGGTATATTGCAGGGTGATAATCACTGGTGTGAGTGTAGAGGTAATTGTGGGAATTTAGCAATTGGTGAGAGTGTCTTGTTCTTTTACACTCTTTTTAATCGTGGTTAAATAAATATTAAGTTTTAACTTAACTTTATACTTTTGAATAGTTGAATACATCAACATATTTACTAATAATTATAGGAATGAGTGCTATTTAACCCCTTCTTGTCCAGTCTCTTCCCCCTATCCATGGAGAGGAAGTGACAGGAAACAGGGGCATCCCTATTATTCGTCCTAATATTAGATTTGTGTTCTGTCATTCTTGTCCTGACCTCCCTGCTCGTTTCTCCAATATTGATTATGTATATAGCATATGTGCTTCTACATGTTAAATATTTTTTAATTGGATATTGAGTTCCATTTGTTGGGTGAAAAAAATGTTTCCCTCTAATTATGGAGCTGCAGTGGCTACAATGTAAACATGGGTAACAACCAACATTATCAGATCCTATTTTAGTTTGTTGTATCTTTTTTGTACTCCCTATGTCTGCCCGCACCAAATGATCTCTTAAATTTTTATTTCTTTTATAAGCTATCATTGGAATGTTTTTAAATTCTTCAACCCAGGGGTTGCAATCTTTCAAAATATACCAATATTTGTTTATGATGCGTGATATTTTGGGACCTAGAGTATTATATTGGGTTACAAATATCATTCTGTCTTCTTCATTTTTGTTTTGCCTTTTCTCTTCTTGTCTATTCTTCTTGACAAGTTCCAGTTCTTCTTTAATTAATTTATCAGGGTAACCCCTCTTTTTAAATTTATCTGCCATTTCATTTAATCTTAGGTTACATTTGTCTCTATCTGATACAATTCTACTGACTCTTAGAAATTGGCTTTTCGGTATAGCCCTCAATGTGTTGTCTGGATGAAAGCTGTCAAATTGCAATATTTTATTTTTGTCTGTAGGTTTGGTGTACAAGTCTGTTTTGTGAAAACCTTTTTCTACATAGACAAAAGTGTCCAGAAATTCTACACCTATTTCATTCATTTTTAGTGTAAATTTAAGCCCTGTAACAGAACAATTAAGGTGTCCCACAAATGTCAATAGGCTTCCAACGTCGCCCAACCATATGCCAAATATATAATCTATAAATGAAATGGCAGATACATTTAAAAAGAGGGGTTACCCTGATAAATTAATTAAAGAAGAACTGGAACTTGTCAAGAAGAATAGACAAGAAGAGAAAAGGCAAAACAAAAATAAAGAAGACAGAATGATATTTGTAACCCAATATAATACTCTAGGTCCCAAAATATCACGCATCATAAACAAATATTGGTATATTTTGAAAGATTGCAACCCCTGGGTTGAAGAATTTATAAACATTCCAATGATAGCTTATAAAAGAAATAAAATTTAAGAGATCATTTGGTGTGGTCCGACATAGTAGGGAGTACAAAAAAGATACAACAAACTAAAATAGGATCTGATAATGTTGGTTGTTACCCATGTTTACATTGTAGCCACTGCAGCTCCATAATGAGAGGCAAACATTTTTTTCACCCAACAAATGGAACTCAATATCCAATTAAAAAATATTTAACATGTAGAAGCACATATGCTATATACATAATCAAATGTCCATGTGCCAGAATCTATATTGGAGAAACGAGCAGGGAGGTCAGGACAAGAATTACAGAACACAAATCTAATATTAGGACGAATAATAGGGATGCCCCTGTTTCCTGTCACTTCCTCTCCATGGGTCACAATATAAGCCAACTACGATTTCAGGTAATAGATTCAATAGATAGACCTAGGAGAGGAGGTGACAGAGAACAAATTCTAAAAAAGAAAGAAATGTTTTGGATCAACAAGCTAAATACTTTAGAACCCAATGGTCTCAATAAAGATTTTGATTGGTCTTTGTTTCTATAATAAATAGATACCTGGAAAATTTAAATAACAGCTGTATTTGTTGTGTTTAAATTTTGATAGTAGGGACATGTATAGGTTTGTTATTTTTAAATTTTTTATTAATATTTTATTAAATACATGTGAAATATACCAAGAAAGGTAAAAGCTAAGAAATACACTTCTTTTCTTAAGTTATATTTTATACATGTAATTTTAACTAATGGCCACAAGATGGCAAAATTGTATAGATTGACTGTTTTTGTCAGGTATAAAAGGCACACCTGTACACAGACAAATTAGACATGACTAAGAACCAGTGTGTGGTTTGAAACGTTGTTGTTTGTTTTATGGACCCTGTGGTAAAGAAATAAAGGTCTTTTAAAATTTAACCTGGAGGCTGGAAATCCATTCATTGATTACAAATTGCCAAACTCTGCATATACGACTACTCTATTGCTTAACCCTCAAACTACCTGATTACAAGTTGCCAAACTCTGCATAATCGACTGCTCTTATGCTTAACCCTCAAACTGCCTGATTTCAAGTTGCCAAACTCGGCTTCATTTTCCACGTCTGGCTTAACCCTTAAAGTGCCTGATTTCAATGTACCTAAATCCTTCCTTATTGACTGTTTGTTTATGGTACCCTATTCTGAAGTTTTGACCTGCAGCAATCTCTCCAGAGGACCTAGACCAACACTGCTCCATATTGTGAGTACCTTGTTTTGTAGTAGTTGTCATGGGGTCACGTCCTGGATTAAACTCAGAGTGCAAGGGTGTTATTTTAGTTTGCCCTAGCATTTGGGTCTTTTACTGGACATTACCTAACCTGACAGTAGTAGTGTAGTGATGTCGCAAACCTAAAAATTTCGGTTCGCGAACCGGGCGAACCGCCATTGACTTCAATAGGCAGGCGAACTTTAAAACCAACAGGGACTCTTTATGGCCACAATAGTGATGGAAAAGTTGTTTCAAGGGGACTAACACCTGGACTGTGGCATGCCGGAGGGGGATCCATGGCAAAACTCCCACAGAAAATTACATAGTTAATGCAGAGTCTGGTTTTAAGCCATAAAGGGCATAAATCACCTAACATTCCTAAATTGTTTGGAATAATGTGCTTTAAAACATCAGGTATGATGTTGTATCGATCAGGTAGTGTAAGGGTTACGCCCGCTTCACAGTGACAGACCAAATTCCCTGTGTAACGCACCGCAAACAACCGCAAACAGTCCATTTGCACAACCACGAGATAGATAGATTTGATAGATAGATACATAGATTACATAGATCAATAGATGCAATATACATTTGATAGATACAAATTACATAGATAAATAGATGCAATATACATTTGATAGATACGAATAACATAAATCAATAGATGCAATATACATTTGATAGATACGAATTACATAGATCAATAGATGCAATATACATTTGATAGATACGAATTACATAGATCAATAGATGCAATATACATTTGATAGATATGAATTACATAGATCAATAGATGCAATATACATTTGATAGATACGATTGATAGTTAGATAGATTTGATAGATAGATAGATTTGATAGATATATAATTTCCCAGACAGAGAATTACAAGACGTGCGGTGTGAGACCCATGGTAAGGTTACTTCCTTTTGCACAATCGAGTACAGGTTGGGGTCCGGGATTGCCTTTTGTGCAAAGAAATTGTGGCCGGGTACCTTCCACTGCGGTGTCCCCTATCAGGGGACGTATATATGGCATGGATTTTAGGAACCGGGAGATGGAAAAAGATGCTTGGACACCAAGTACATGTCGTTCTCCTTCAGCCTTTTTATACGAGGGTCCCCGACCCTCAACAGGCACGACAGCATGAAAGACCCCATATGCCATGACTTCCTTTTGCACAATCGAGTACAGGTATGGCATCGATTTTAGGAACCCGGAGATAATTGTTAGGAACCGTGAGATGGAAAAAGATACTTGGACACCCAGTACAGGTCGTTCTCCTTCAGCCTTTTTATACGAAGGTCCCCGACCTTCAACAGGCACGACAGCATGAAAGACCCCATATGCCATGACTTCCTTTTGCACAATCGAGTACAAGTATGGCATCGATTTTAGTAACCCGGAGATAATTTTTAGGAAACGGGAGATGGAAAAAGATGCTTGGACACCCAGTACAGGTCGTTCTCCTTCAGCCTTTTTATACGAGGGTCCCCGACCCTCAACAGGCACGACAGCATGAAAGACCCCATATGCCATGACTTCCTTTTGCACAATCGAGTACAGGTATGGCATCGATTTTAGGAACCCGGAGATAATTTTTAGGAACCGGGAGATGGAAAAAGATGCTTGGACACCCAGTACAGGTCGTTCTCCTTCAGCGTTTTTATACGAGGGTCCCCGACCCTCAACAGGCACGACAGCATGAAAGACCCCATATGCCATGACTTCCTTTTGCAGAATCGAGTACAGGTATGGCATCGATTTTAGGAACCCGGAGATAATTGTTAGGAACCGGGAGATGGAAAAAGATGCTTGGACACCCAGTACAGGTCGTTCTCCTTCAGCCTTTTTATACGAGGGTCCCCGAACCTCAACAGGCACAACAGCATGAAGACCCCATATGCCATGACTTCCTTTTGCACAATCGAGTACAGGTATGGCATCGATTTTAGGAACCCGAAGATAATTTTTAGGAACCAGGAGATGGAAAAAGATGCTTGGACACCCAGTACAGGTCGTTCTCCTTCAGCCTTTTTATATGAGGGTCCCCGACCCTCAACAGGCACGACAGCATGAAAGACCCCATATGCCATGACTTCCTTTTGCACAATCGAGTACAGGTATGGCATCGATTTTAGGAACCCAGAGATAATTTTTAGGAACCAGGAGATGGAAAAAGATGCTTGGTCGGTCCTCCTACTTCAAATTGGGGCACTGCGCGTGCAATCTACTGTGCCACCAGATATGAGTGGTGTGTTAAGTAGTACTATTCTTAGCAGTTTAATCCCTGTTACGTGCCTTTTTTTTTTGTTTGGGTTTTGAAGCCACAGTGCAGCACCAGAGGCCAGAAAAATTAGGCATGTACACATGCTTGAAATATTAGGTATTGTTGCAACCGCTGCTGTAGCAGCTGCCAGAAAAATTGATGTTTGTTTGACAGTTAGAAAGTGCCCTAAAACATTGCGGCTTGAACCCTAGTTGTTGGCGGAAAAGTCACGCAAGTCATCCGGCATTCGAATATAAAAAACAGCAGCGTGTGGACCATTTTTAGCCCAAGGCAGCTCATCTCATCAGGCCTTTTTTACTCGAATGTATCGCCCAATGTCAGTCCCTTCAGGATCCATCCCTCATTCATTTTAATAAAGGTGAGATAATCTAGTAGCGTGGACACCCAGTACAGTTCGTTCTCCTTCAGCTTTTTTATACGAGTGTCCCTCAACAGGCACAACAGCATGAAAGACCCCATTTGCACAAGGTTGGATGCCGAGCTACTCATGTCCCGTTCCGCGTCCTCACTGATCTCACTGAAGGTATCTTCTTTCCCCCAGATACAAATACTCATTAACAGCTTTTTCTTGTTGGAGCAGGCTGTCGAACATTAGGAAAGTTGAATTCCAATGTGTCGGGCTGTCACAAATCAAGCGCCTCACTGGCAGGTTGTTTCGCCGCTGGATGGCCACACACCTTCCTGGCCTGCTTCAGGACGTCCTGTAAGCCTGGGTACTTATGCACAAAGCGTTGTACAATCAGATTACACGCAAGTCATCCGGCATTCGAATATAAAATACAGCAGCGTGTGGACCATTTTTAGCCCAAGGCAGCTCATCTCATCAGGCCTTTTTTACTCTAATGTATCGCCCAAAGCGTTGTACAATCAGATTACACACATGTGCCATGCACGGCACATGTGTCAACTTGCCCAATTTCAATGCCGCCACCGAATTACTTCCATTGTCAGAAACCACTTTGCCAATCTCCAGTTGGTGCGAGTCAGCCACTGATCTACCTGTGCGTTCAGGGTGGACAGGGGTGCTGCTGCGGTGTGACTCTCTGCTTTCAGGCAATTCAACCCCAAGACGGCGTGACACTGCCGTATCCGGGATGTGGAATAGTACCTGGGGAGCTGGGGGGGTGCCGTTGATGTGGAGCAAGACGCAGCAGCAGAAGAGGACTCAGCTGAGGAAGAGGATGGAGTAGGAGGAGTAGTGGAGGTAGCAGCAGGCGTGCCTGCAAGTCGTGGCGGTGTCACCAACTCCTCTGCAGAGCCACGCATTCCATGCTTGTCAGCCGTCAGCAGGTTTACCCAATGCGCAGTGTAGGTGATATACCTGCCCTGACCATGCTTTGCAGACCAGCTATCAGTGGTCAGATGGACCCTTGCCCCAACATTGTGTGCCAGACATGCCATTACTTCCTTTCGCACAATCGAGTACAGGTTGGGCCTTTTGTGAAAAGAAATTTTGGCCGGGTACCTTCCACTGCGGTGTCCCAATAGATACAAATTTTTTGAACGCCTCAGACTCCACCAGCTTGTATGGTAAAAGCTGGGGGGGCTAAGAGTTCAGACAAGCCCGCTGTCAGACGCCGGGCAAGGGGGTGACTTTGGGACATTGGCTTCTTACGCTCAAACATGTCCTTGACAGACACCTGACTGTGGGCAGATGAGCAGGAACTGCTACGGAAGAGAGACTGAGTGGCGGATGGTTGAGAGGGGGCAAGGAGTACAGCAGTGGTTGACGTGGCTGAATATGCTGGACCAGGAGGAGGATGGCGGCTTTGAGTTTGTGTGCTGGTTCTACTCATGTGTTCATCCCATCGGCGTTTGTGATGTGAGATCATGTGCCTTCGCAAAGTAGTTGTACCTAGGTGGGTGTTGGACTTCCCACGACTCAGTTTCTTTTGGCACAGGTTGCAAATGGCATCGCTGTTGTCAGAGGCAGACACACAAAAAAATGCCACACTGCTGAGCTCTGCGATGACGGCATTCTGGTGGTGGCAACAGCATGCGTTGATTGGCGTGCTGTCTGGCTGACCCCGGGTGCCGATGCATGCTGTCTGACTGTGCCACTATCTCCTTGTGACGACCTCCCCCTGCTTCCAACTTGTCTCCTCCTCCTCCTCTCTGTCTCCCCATCTAAACTTTCCCCCTTTTCTTCTTCTCTTCTAGCGGGCACCCACGTGACATCCACGGACACATCATCATCAACCGCTTCACTTGTATCTGACAAATCAACAAAGGAAGCAGCAGCGGGTACAACATCATCATCATCATCACACCGTACGTCCATGTCTGTAATGCTGCCTGACTGAGACATATCACTGTTATCTACATCCTCTGTCAATGATGGTTGCGCATCACTCATTTCTTCCAACTGATGTGTCAATAACTCCTCTGACAGATCAAGTGAAGCGGCTGTGGTGCTAGTGTTGGTGGTGGCGGCAGGCGGGCGAGTGGCACTGGTCACTTGAGAGGTGCCCGAAGCTAAGCTGGAGGTGGATGGTGCGTCAAGGTTCCGAGCGGAAGCTGTAGAAGATTGGGTGTCCTGTGTTAGCCAGTCAACTAGGTCCTCCTCAGAACTTTTCGCGTTCATGGTACGAGGCCTCTGAACACTGGGCATTATTGTAGGGTCAAAGGGAATCACAGCACCACGACCACGACGGCACCTGCGGGGTGGCCTGCCTCTGCCTGTCATTTTTTTTTTAAATGTAGACTTACACTACTATTAAACAAAATATGAGTGGTGCCACTGGGCAACTGGGCACAGTATACGCTGTGAGCCTGACACAAAAAAGCAGACTGATGTTCACAGTAAAAAAAAAAATTTTAAAATATTTACACTACTGTTACAACAAATATGAGTGGTGCCACTAACTTGGCAAGTGGGCCTGGCACACACGCTGGCAGGCAGGCAACTGCAATAAGATTACACTAGCAGACTGATGTTTCACAGTCAAAAAAGTTTTTTTTTTAAATATTTACACTACTGTTATAACAAATATGATTGGTGGCACTATTTGGCAAGTGGGCCTGGCACACACGCTGGCAGGCAGGCAACTGCAATTAGATTACACTAGCAGACTGATGTAAAAGGTTTTTTTTAAAAAAAAATTTACACTAATGTTACACCAGATATGAGTGGTGGCACTGAGGAAGTAGGCACAGTATATGCTGTGAGCCTGACACACAGGCTGGCAGTGGCAGGCTGGCCTGGCAACTGAAATTAAATTACACTAGCAGACTGATGTTTCACAGTCAAAAAAAATAAAAAATAAAAATATTTACACTACTGTTACAACAAATATGAGTGGTGCCACTAACTTGGCAAGTGGGCCTGGCACACATGCTGGCAGGCAGGCAACTGCAATTAGATTACACTAGCAGACTGATGTTTCACAGTCAAAAAAGTTTTTTTTAAAATATTTACACTACTGTTATAACAAATATGATTGGTGGCACTAGTTGGCAAGTGGTCCTGGCACACACGCTGGCAGGCAGGCAACTGCAATTAGATTACACTAGCAGACTGATGTAAAAGGTTTTTTTTAAAAAATTTACACTAATGTTACACCAGATATGACTAGTGGCACTGAGGAAGTAGGCACAGTATATGCTGTGAGCCTGACACACAGGCTGGCATTCTGGCAGTGGCAGGCTGGCCTGGCAACTGAAATTAGATTACACTAGCAGACTGATGTAAAAGTTTTTTTTTTTTAAATTTACACTAATGTTACACTAGATATGACTGGTTGCACTGAGCAATTAGGCACAGTATATGCTGTGAGCCTACCACACGCTGACAGGCAGGCAAATGCAATTAGATTACAAACAAAAAAACGAAGGAAAAAAAAAAAAAAACGACTGATGTTCTAGCCCTAAAAAGGGCTTTTTGGGGTGCTGTCCTTACAGCAGAGATCAGATCAGTCCTTCAGGACTGTAGTGGACACTGAATACACTAGCCTAGCTATCAATTTCCCTATAAAATCATCAGCAGCAGCAGCACTATCCCTCCTCTCACTAAGAATGCAGGATCAGAATGAATCTAAAATGGCTGCTGCCCAGGAGCTGGGAGGGTCTGGGAGGGAGTGTCTGCTGCTGATTGGCTGAAATGTGTCTGCAGACTGTGAGATACAGGGTCAAAGTTTACTCAATGATGTTCGCCCGCCGCATCGAACGCGAACAAGCTATGATTGCCGGGAACTGTTCTCCGGCAAACTGTTCGCGACATCACTATAGTAGTGTACCAAAATCAATCACTGTGTGTAATGCGCATATTTTAGATGATTTATATCTTTCTCTTATTCTTTTTTCTCTTTAATTATCCTAGGATATATTGCTATAGGTAGGCTGACCATATTTCAACTTGAATAAGTGACATGTTTGAGCAATACATGTGTCATTATTGTTATTCCAAATAAATCTTAACATATCTTAAAACATTCCTGACATATGTATTTCTCATGTGTCCCTTTTTAAATGGTAAAGATGGACACCATAGCTATAGGTAACATATAATGTATAAACAATTCCTATTTTCATAATGTATCTCCTAGCATTATTGCACATTTAAAGAGACATGAAACACAATAATCCAAAGATTAAAATTCAATGTGAAAATATATTTCAAATTTCAATGTCCTACATAATCGTGTAACATAAAATGTTGTTTTCAGGTCTATTTAAACCCTGCTGCTTGCTAAATAGTTAATAGTCCTCTGCTTCTAATGAAATATATCCTTAGTTTCAACAATGGATTCTATTTCATATATCACACTATTACGTTATCTAGCGGGACATTGCTAGCTACCAATATAGCACATACTAGTTTATAAAATATAAATACGTTTCTTATTGACATGCAAAGCTGTCAAATGAGTCCTTGTATTGGCTGGCGTTTTTACGCGATCTCGGATGCGCCATGTTGTTTAAGACGTCACCTGCCAAGCTGTCAAATGAGTCCTTGTATTGGCTGACATTTTTACGCGATCTCGGATGCGCCATGTTGCTTAAGACGTCACCTGCCAAGCTGTCAAATGAGTCCTTCTATTGGCTGACGTTTTTACGCGATCAAGGATGCGCCATGTTGCTTAAGACGTCACCTGCCAAGCTGTCAAATGAGTCCTTGTATTGGCTGACGTTTTTACGCAATCAAGGATGCGCCTTTGATTGGATGGCGTTTTTACGCGATCAAGGATGCGCCATAGATTGGATGGCAATTTTACGCGATCAAGGATGTGCCATAGATTGGATGGCGTTTTTACGAGATCAAGGATGCGCCATAGATTGGATGGCGTTTTTACGCGATCTCGGATGCGCCATGTTAATTAAGACGTCACATGCCAAGGTGTTAAATCCGTCTGATTGGATTACGTAGTCCCGCAATATTTGAATTTGCATGTAACCCAAGTTTGTGAATGAGAAAACAAGTTTAAAACCATGTTGAGTATGGATTGTGTGAATCATGTACATCATCATCTATGGTTCATTGTTGAACCATAGATGATAAAGAACACCAAAATCACTTTTGAAGGCTGTCTTGTTGAATAAACGAATGAAAGCAATATGTTTTCCTGCATAAGATATTTTGAGGCAAGTGCAAATCCATGAATATAGTTTATCTTGTTTTATATGTTTGTCAACAATATTTTCCTTTTTATAAATAATGACTGTGTTGTGTTAAATTTTCTACATATCTAATTCCTAAAGATGTGCTATTGTATTTGAATCAAGTAAGCAATATGCATTGACCTTTATCATATGCTAAATATATGAGATGCCTACTTATTCTAGATGTTATGTTGTGTTATTTTTTTATTAAAGGGACATTATACACTCATTCTTTTAACGCATATATGTTTTTTCTATCTATTTATATAGTTCTTTTTTTATAATCAATGTCTAGTTTTGCTTATGTTTAAATAACATTGCAGTGATTTTCTGACTCCTACCCAAGCCTCAAAGTTTGAAGTGAGTACCATCAGCTACCTTCTCCAGCTTGCTCCTGTTTGTGTAAAGGGTCTTTTCATATGCAAAGGAAGGGGGATTGTCTTATTTCCCACTTGGAATGGGCTTTCAAGCTAACTTTTCAACATAGCTAAACAGATTTTCTAAGTAAGTCTTTAAACCGTTTTCTCATGGATTTTGATATCAGTATGTGGTCTTCTTGTTGTTTATAGTAGTGTCTATTACATGCAGTTCTCTGAAAATGATTGTATACTGTCCCTTTAATGTAAATGCTCAGTATTGTGTCATGTATGAGTTCCACATTGGTTAATCTCCAAATATATAAGTGTGAGCATATATTTCTAAAGTAACCATATTCCTTCTAAATTAAATGTCTTTCTTAAATAATTCAAACACAATAATGTCTCTTTAAGAAAATAGACTTTATTTAACACGTTAATAGAAATATGGCTTACAGGCTTAGTATCCTATTCCAATATTTTCATGTTTGAACAAGTACATGTAGATATACCAACAATCCCTAAGTGTAATGGATGTCTTTCTTTTCAGAACTCATGTTTCAGCTACTGTACCTTTAATTCAACTTCACCTTTTGAGCAAGGTTATTTAAACCTGACACGCCCACTTTTCCCTGCTTTAGTATTTGTATTTGGTAATCCTAGAAGTTGCATCTCCTGGAATTGTCCTTATTGAATTAAAGCCATTTATCTACAGTCTCTTCCAACTCTGGAATTGTTACTACAGTATTTCATTTCAGCTTTAACCCTGAAGAACCTTCATTGAAGTGTATCATATCTTTCCACAAACATTTCATTGTGAGGATTCAGCTGTGCTGCGAAGCTCCGGTCAGTGTGTAACTGCCTGACTCACAGTGAGTGGTTCCCTGTGTGATCAATCTGCTTTGTCTGCAGTCTGCTGTGCTGAGAATCTCCTAACAGCGTGTTCACTCTAACCTCCATGCTGCTCCCGTCATCCTTACTGTGAGTAGTTGCTGAATTACTTCCTTCATCCAGGATTTACTTTCTAAGTCTTGTTAAGGAAACCTCTCACTGTATATATTACTGCACTGAATAACAGTTGTTATCTAAACATAGCGCAACACATCTTTTCTTTAAAAGACATTCTCCTAACATTCCCTTATGTTATTTCCTATATGAAGCATGGACATTAACTAACTTTGGGAATGCTTAACAGAATATTGCCTACACCCAATATTTGAGCTATTTCTGTGTCACTGGGAGCTAGCTGGGCTAAGCCTAGTATACCTAAATCAGAATTGCAAATTATGAAGCATGGACATTAACTAACTTTGGGAATTCCTATCAGAATATTGCCTACACCCAAGATTTGTTTTATTTCTGTGTCACTGGGAGCTAGCTGGGCAAAGCCTAATATACCTAAATCAGAATTGCAAGTTCTGTTCACTTTTTAACCTTTACATTCTTGTTAAGGTGATCTTTGTATATATTATATTATAGCCTAAGTATCAGTTGCTCTGAGTTCAGTCTCTTAGCTTCTCAGTGTTACTACTGGTTAAGAAAACCTAATTTACTGAATTTCTGCAGTTGAGTTCCATCTCTCCTATTAATTCATAAAACTAAGGATCAGTATATGTTAGCATATGTTATTTTTTAAAGGGACAGTCAAGAAAAACTAATGATTTTAATGTTGAAAAATGTATTTTTTTCAAAACTATATCTCAAACGTTTATCACCAATTTCTCTTAGTTCTCTTGTTATTGTTAGTTGATATCTAAACCTAGGATGTTCATCTGCTCATTTCTTAGAGCTTGAAGAGTGCATCTAATCTGAATGCATTTTGACCACTAGAGGGCATTTTTATTTGCATTTTCATATAGAAAACATTGAGCACATACAGTATAGTTACCCTGGATTGATCAGTGATTGGCTGAAATATTGTTCTGTCAAAAGAACATAAATAAGTGGTCATTTTTCCGAGGCATAGATACAAGGTTAATCAAAGAAGTAAAAGGTGTATTTCTCTAAGTGTTGTTTTTCCAAACTTGATAATGCGTAATAAAAGTGTTTTCTTTGTAAAAAAACAATAATGTTCTGACTGTCCCTTTAAGCTGTGTTGTTGGCATTCAAACAGTAATATGCCATCATGGATAATTGTAATGGTCATTTTGTTTGAGATTAGGGAAACAGTTTGGACATCATGGTCCCATAGAAGCAGATTATATACAGAGTGTGGTCCACAAGTGTAAGAAGACAACATCATCACATACCTATCCATTACACATTAAATAAATAAATATATATATATATATAGGAAAAAATACTTACTTCCTCTTCCTTCCCCTCTATCCACGAGACTGAGGCTCGGGGGGGGGGGGGGCAACTGCCCCTCCAACGAACTCTCATGGGAGATGTTTGTGGAAGAGGGGAAGGAGGAGTACTGGGGTGACCCGGCTGAGGAGGAGGTTGAGGAGTACCAGGATCAGATGGCCCAGGATCAGATGGCCCAGCAGCAGATGGCCCAGGATCAGATGGCCCAGCAGCAGATGGCCCAGGATCAGATGGCCTAGCAGCAGATGGCCCAGCAGATGGCCCGAAGGACCTGCAATATAGCTCTGAGAGTATTTATGATCTCGTTTTGTCCATCTCGAATGGCATGAATATCTTGTGACATCTGCATTCTGCTTTGAATATTTTCCCTCCGGGAGGCACACATCTGTTCTTGAAAATCTTGTAATATACGCATCTCTGGTATCTCCTCCTGAGGGGCTGCTGGTGCTCGGCGGGCTGCTGGTGCAGGAGGGGATGCTGGTGCAAAGGGGGTTTCTTCTGAGGAGGAGTATAGAGGGATGTCTTCCATGTCTCCCCGAGGTGGCGAGTCATCTCCACCACTCTCATACCTGGGTGAAGGAGGAGCCTGTAGTTGGTGTGCTGCCTCCTCCCCAGACTCTGTATATTGCAAAAAGAAAGAAATGTATATATTAGCACAGTTCCAAATAAAGATGTAAATGCTTTTGCTTACAATAGAATTACAAATGCAGCCTCATTAATCCACTTTGAAATATAACAATCAATACGATTTCCGCATTTTCCAAACCGTGTTTCTGATATCTATCTGGTCAAATCTGAATGTTTTTGCGTTTGTTTTCAGTCTGTTTAAATGCACACCTAACCTGTAGCCTAGATACTAATGTAATCACAAGGTAATTGTGAATGTGTTTACGTAATAATGTGTTAAAAAGCGTAATAGCATTAATCATATCCTTAAATACATTGTTTATTTTTGATGTTACGATATTATTAAATGAGCTTACAGTCAGATGAGAGTGGCAGGTTCCCGGTATCGACTCCTCCGATCCCGACTATGGCCACCTCGGAGATGCTGGGACGCAACATTTCCTCCCAACGGGAGTACTCGACAGTCATTTCTGGGCTGTCACCGGTCCCTGTTGCGTATTGGTACTCCCTCGATAATTTTATTTTTAGTTCCATTTTGCAGTCCCAGTAGCGGTGATTGATTGACTCGACATCCCTGTTACAGGCCCCCACTGCATTAACTGCATCCCTGATCTCAAGCCATAACTTCCTCTTCTCCCTCGGGTAGGCCTTCTGAGCCTGCAGCCTCTTAGCCCTCGGCATATAAGCCTCTACAAGGGCCTCCTTCTCCTCCACAGTATACCTCGCCTCCCTAGTCAACTTGGCTTTCCGCTGTGATGGTGTCCTCTGTTTCCCGGACTGTGAAGCTCTACGCTGTCCGCCACTGGGCCCAGCCACTTGTTCATCTTGAACAAAGTGACCGGGTCCATCCACCGCTTCCTCCCCCCCTTCCTGTCCTGTTCCTCTTCCTCTCCTGACGAAACTCCTGCCTGACCACCTCTATAATCTCTCGTCTCAACTCAGTTGTGAGGAACTCTAATAGTTCCCGGCTAATCTGCCCCTTATCCCACCCTCCCGACATACTCCAACAAAAAGTGAATGTGCCCAAATGAAAGGGGGTCAAAATAAATACCAAAAACAAAAAGTGCTCAAAGTATGAAAGGGATATAAATAAAAGAGGGTAAGGAGTATTTAACAAACAAAAATGTATAAGAAGACTAAAATGAGGATATGTAAACAAAATCTAACTATGGGATGGGCTTACAGGGAATGGGGTATGGGATTACAGGGAATGGGGTATGGAATTACAGGGAATGGAGTATGGGATGAAAGGGAATGGGGTATGGAGTGTAGTATGAGAGGGGATGGGGTATGGAGTGTATGTAGTGTTATTGAAAAGTGCATGTATGTATTGAATGTGTTTGTGTGTAAATGTGTTACGTATACAGAAAAACCACTTGCACACTCACGCAAACCAACTCTCGCTCACTACCGCTCTCTTACTATCTCACACTACAAATAACTAACTCACACTACCACTAACTCACGCTACCACTAACTCACGCTACCACTAACTCACGCTACCACTAACTCACGCTACCACTAACTCACGCCACCACTAACTCACTCTACCACTAACTCACTCTACCACTAACTTGCACAATAACACTAACTCACTCTCTCACACTAACACTAACTCTCACAATAAGGCACTAAATCTCTCTCTAATCTCCAAAAACCCACCAGCAACACAGTCAAAGAAGCCATGCTTGTGGCGTGCTTATATACCCTATGTAAATGTTTAATGATGTACCGGTTTGCCTTGTAAATTCTGTTCAGGTGTGCTTTGTTAGTAATTAGTATGTGTGCAATGTGTATTAGTTGTGTGACTTTGCACATGCTCATTTTGAGTTAGTATTTGTGGAATGTGTAGAATGCAATGATGTCATAGTGATCGTTATCCATAACATTGTCCAAAAGTATTATGTGTAAATGTTGATTTGTGATGGTGTCGTAATGTTGTAAATGTTTGTTTGTACTAATATTCCGTAATGTTGAATGCGAGTGTTTTGCTTGTGTATGAGTGTGCATTTTTTTTCCGTGTTGTTTTGTTCCGTGTTGTAGGATCGTAAGGTATATCTGTATTCCTCGTTTAGTGTAATTTTTTTTTCCCGCTTGTGAATGTGTAATGCGTGTGTGCTATGTGTTGTGATTGTTGTTAGTATATTTTCTGTGTGTTTTTGTTGTGCATTATGTGGTATACGTAATATGACAGAGCAGTGCATATTTCTTGCGAGATCGAGTGTTAGGTGTTATTAATTGTACTCCAGTAATTTGGGGATTTCTCCTAATCGCCTGAGCTAGGGGTTCAATTGCTAAAGAGAAAAGGAGGGGTGAGAGTGGGCTTGTCTGGTGCCATTGGTTATTTGTAGGGGGTCCAATCTAAATCCCACTCCCTTGACTCTTGGAGTAGGGGTTGAATAAAGAGCCTGCACAGCTTGAATAAAGGAATTTAGGATATTAAAGGCTTGCATCGTGATCCAAAGGTACTCCCATCTTACTCTATCAAAAGCCTTCTCGGCATCTAGAGAGAGAGCAATAAATGGAAATTTCTTGGCCGCTACAATTGACAGTACATCAAGAATCCTTCTAGTGGAGTCTGGGCTTACCCTCTGAGGTACAAACCCCACTTGATCCGGATGGATCAGGGATGTGATAACTCTTGATAGCCTATTAGCCTTTTAGCATAGAGCTTTGTATCCAAATTAAGAAGGGATATAGGGCGATAACTACTACATAATTCTGGAGGCTTCCCTGGTTTTAAGATTGTTGTAATCGTTGCTTCTAGGAATTCACTCGGGAAGGAGCCCTTCTTCATTATTTCACCGAATAATTTACATAAAGTTGGGGCTATTAAGTGTTGAAAAGACTTGTAGAAGTGGGCTGAGAAGCCATCTGGCCCGGGTGATTTACCTAATTTCATATCTTTGATAACAGATTGTACCTCTTCAAGCGTTATGGGATTGGTCAGTGTTGGGAAAGCATCTGGTGAAAGATGTGGTAACTGTATGGAATTTAAAAAGTGCCTAATGTCTGTTGGATTAGAAGGTGGGCTAACGAGTCCTCCTTCAATATTATAGAGTGTGATAGTAAGATCTAAAGGTATCTCCAATCCCTCTAGGTGAACGAATTGGGAGATCGTCTACACTCTTAATAGTCGTAATTCTGGCTTGCGCTGTACGATGCCTAAGTTAGGTAGCTAAAATTGAGGAAGCTTTGTTAATGAAGTGGTAAAAGATTCTTTTAAATTTCTCAAGGGTATACTGAGTTCTCTGTACCTCTAATTCCTGAATTTGTTTGGTGATAACTGATATCTTGTACAATGGTATCAGAGTAGGATATACTAAGTGAAGATCTGAGAGACCGAAGCTGAGCAGAAAGAGTAGCTAATGAGGCTCCTCTTTGTTCGTGGGAATTAGCGGCGAGAGCAATGAAGTGGCCTCTCAGAACCGACTAAAACGCAGGCCAAAGTACCTCAATTGGAATCTGTGGAGTATCATTAACCGTGAAAAATTCTATTATTTTCTCTTGTGTTCCAATTTTATGGATAGGATCTGTGACTAAATGATTACTCAATTGCCATGTGGGGGGGAGGTACAAGTTAGATGTGGGCCCATAGTTAGAGATACAGCGTCGTGATCAGACCACGATATCGGCAGTATTATTATGTTAGTTATATTGTCTAGAAGTCGGGCACTAATAAAGAAGTAATCAATACGACTGAAAGATTTGTGTGGGGAGGAATAAAAGGTAAATTCCTTGTCTAAAGGGTGTACCGTTCTCGAGCAGTCATATAGGTCATATTGAAGGATTAGGTGTTGGAAGGCTTTCGAAGGGGATGTATTGCTCTCTCCAAGGTGGAGATCCTAGATCCAGCCCTGTCAAGAGCATGATCCCAAATAAGATTGAAATCTCCCCCCAATACTAATTCACTGTTTCACTGCCGATATTGATTTTAGAAGTTTTGTGAGAAATCTAATTTGTTTAGAGTTGGGTGCGTAAATATTTACCAATGTTAGTAAGTGATTGTTTATTTTACAGATTTGTATAATGTAACAGGCTTGAGGGTCTGTTTCTAGGTATATGGGTTCAAACATGATATTGTTACTGAGATATATGGCTACCCCTCTAGATTTAGACTGAAAGGAAGCTCTCAAAACTATCGGGTATTCCCTATAAGTGTATGTCATGCCTTGTTCTGTCGTCCAGTGCGTCTCTTGGACGAATGCTATGTCAATCTTAGTAAGAAGGTTGCCAATAAGCTGTGTTTCGTTGGAGAGTTAAGTCCCTGAGTGTTTAAGGTGAGGAAACGTAGACTATCCATGGTGTCAAGCTGGGGAGGAGAAAAAAAAAAGGGGGAGGTATAGGTAGAGGGTATGGGAAGAAAGGGAGGAGGGTAGGATGATTCAGAGCAACAGTTTATAGATAGAAGAGGTATACAGTTAAGTTGTATGTTAGATTAGGATCTCCTAGATAGAAGAGGAAAGGATTAAATTTGGATATAGATCTGGGTTGGTATATAATCTGGCTACATAGCAAAAAGTCTGGGAGTTGGGGAATGATACAGAAGACAGAACCTGCTAAAAGCTATGGAAGGGAGGGGGGAAAGGAGGAGGCGGAGCGAGGTGATTATTGAGTATAATAATAAGTGTAAGTGCGAGGTGACAGCGGTAAAACTAAGTTAGTGTGAGTAGGAAACTTAATGGTGTATGGGTAAAAACAGAAGGGTGTATCTCAGGAGGTATATAGGGGAGCCGGGCAGCAATGCAGCCCCTCCAGGTAAGTGAAGGTAAGTGTAACGATGTGAGGGTTTACAAGTCTGGCATGTGGGACAAGACTTGACATAATTGTTAACAGACAGTCTCATAGATGGCCACCAGAAATATCTGAGAAGTAGATCTAGGGTCTTGTGTATACCCAAGTGACCAGCTAAGGAAGAGTCATGGGAGAGCGATAGGGCTTTGTTGCGGAGCGAAGGAGGTATATAAAGTTTGGAGTGGTTGCAGAGAACTCCGTTGACATCAGGTAAGAGAGGGTAAGAAGATTTTGTTGTATCCAGCTGTTGTTGGGTTTTTTAGTTCAGCAAAATCCTTGGAGAGGAGACCTATGATGTGGGACTTGGGGATAATAGTTGAGTAGGATGAGGCTGTCTGGAGTCTAGCATCCTTACGAGAGAGGGCGTCAGCCTTCCCGTTTTTTGTTCCAGGACGGTAAGTGATGGTGTAGGAGAATCGGGAAAAGTAAAGACTCCAGCAAAGCTGACGGGCTGAGAGCGTACGGTTGGTCTGGAGGTATTGCAAGTTCTTATGATCCGTGTAAATCACTATGGGTTGTTCTGCGCCCTCCAATAAGTGTCTCCACTGGTCGAAAGATGACTTAATGGCCAAAAGCTCCTTTTCACCAACCGGATAGTTCAACTCCGCTGGTGTTAGAAGTCTGGAAAAGTAACATACTGGATGGAGTGAGTCTTTTGGAGAAGCTTTTTGTGAGAGAACGGAGCCGATAGAGTAGTCTGATGCATCCACCTCTAGGACAAACTGTGCTTTGGTATTAGGTAGTTGTAGAACTGGGGATGTGATAAACCGCGATTTTAGGAGATCAAAGGCGTTCTGTGCCTGGGAAGTCCATAGAAAGGCAGAAGTGGTTTTGGTCAGATTAGTGAGGGGTTTGGTGATGGCTGCGAAATGAACCGTCTGTAAAAATTTGCAAAGCCTAAAAAACGTTGGACGTCTTTTATATTGGAGGGTCTTGGCCAGGAGGTGATAGCTGTGATTTTACTGTCCTCCATCATGATGTTACTTTTACTAATATTGTAGCCCAAGAAGGAAACCTGACTGACATGGAAAAGGCATTTTTCCAGCTTAACATACAATTTGTGTGTCTGTAGTCTGGATAGTACAAGCCTGACATGATTGATATGTTCTGAGTAGGAAGAAGAGTAGATTAGGATGTCGTCAAGGTAGACCACCAGAAAAGTGTCAAGGATATCCCTAAAGATGTCATTAATGAAGTTTTGAAATGTTGCCGGAGCATTACAGAGACCGAACGGCATAACGGTATACTCGAAAAGACCATACCTGGTCCTAAATGCCGTCAGCCACTCGTCTCTGGCCCTTATTCTAACAAGGTTGTATGCGCCCCTAAGATCCAGTTTCGTGAATATAGTTGCGCCTCTTAACCTCTCAATCAATTCTGGGATGAGAGGTAGTGGGTATTGGTTCTTTACAGTACGCTTATTGAGTTCCCGATAATCAATTATGGGACGTAAGGACCCATCCTTGTTTTTAACAAAAAATATGCCGGCTCCGGCAGGGGAAGTGGATGGACGGATAAACCCCTTCTTTAAATTCTCAGCAATGTAAGACTTTAGATGGATTAATTCGGGTCTTGAGAGGGGGTAAATATGCCCATAGGGTATGGTTACCCCAGGGAGAAGGTCAATGGGGCAATCGTAAGGCTTATGTGGAGGCAATGTCTCAGCCTCCTTTTGGTTGAAAACCTCAGAGAAGTCAAGATATGGAGAAGGAATGGTAGGAGTAGTTGTGGAAAGCAAGTTGGAATTAGGAAAACAAATGGAAGTACAGTAAGGTGATGAGAAGGATAAGGTGAGAGAATCCCAATGAACCGTAGGTTGGTGTTATTGGAGAAGAGATGATATCAAAAGAGAGAGTCTCAGAATGACCAGAAGTAGATGTAACAAGGAGAGGGATGGTTTGTTGAGAGACTGGACCTGATGCTAGTGGTGTACCATCAATGACTTTAAGAGGCATAGGTGTGCTTTTGAACAAAAAAGGTATTTTATTAACTTCAACTAAACTTAAATCAATAAAGTTTGCACATGCTCCGGTGTCAATCATGGCGTTACAGTTTATCCTGTGTCGATCCCACTGCAAAAGTAAGGGTAAAGTAAGATAGGTGGTAGATAAGGTTTTTGTATGTAAGCAATGTTTAGTTGTGAGTGCCTTACCTAACTTCTGCTTTGTGAGTAAAGGACATTCTTTAACAGTATGTTCAGTCCCCCCACAATACATACAGAGATTGAGTGTACGGCGTCTAGCCTTCTCTTGTGGGGAAAGAGGTCCTCTGAGTAAACTGATATCCATAGGCTGTTCAGCTGAAGAACTGGAAGTAGGAGGTGTGGGTAAAACCCTGCGTACAGGAGTAGTAGAAGGGTTTCTTTCTTGTCTCCTCTCCCTAAGCCTACGGTCTATAGTGATAGTAAGAGCGTATAACTCTTCAAGGCGGTCTGGTATGCCTACCCTGGCTAGTTCGTCCTTAATGTCCTCCGCCAATCCTAGGCGATACTGTTTTTTTAAAGAAACCTCATTCCAGAGGGAATCCCTGGCCCAGATCTTAAAGCGGGTGATATACTCCTCTACCGGTATTTTTAGCTGCCTGAGGTTTCTTAGTTTACCTTCTGCAGTAACTTGCCGATAGGGGTCGTCATAAAGGGTAGACAAAGCTTTGAGGAATGCATCTAAAGAGTTTAGGATAGGATCCTGGGTCTCATAAAATGAATCTGCCCAGGCCCTAGGTTCTCCCCTCAAGTAGGACAATATAGTGAGCACCTTGCTCCGGTCAGTAGCATAGGTCCTGGGACGTAAGTCAAACAATAGTAGACAGGCATTTCTAAACTGTCTGAAAGTGGAGCGATCACCAGAAAACTTCTCTGGGTATGAGACCTGAGGTTCAGCCTGGTGGTCGTTTCCGGTATTTTTCTTAGATAAAACTTCCCTTAAACAGGCTTTGAGGCTCTGGTTCTCTACTTGCAGCTCTCTAAAAGCTTGGGTCAGATTATCTAAACGTTGGTTAAGGATGTGTAGTTGTGGGGTCACATCAGAAGGCTCCATTTTAATAAGGCTGGTTTATTATGTAACGATCTGTGATATATGTAAAGCTCTGTGATATGCAGCAAGTATTTAAGTAAACATTTAAGACCTCTAAGCAGGATAAATAATTGTGGAGTGTTACAAGTTACTAAGTGTGCTTGCTAGTAAGATAAACACTAACTTAATCACTTGTGTTAATTTAGCCTGAGGGATAAGACCCAGTAATATGAGTAGTACTAATGAGCTTTATCTTAGGCAGGTCTTATATTGTGCAACAGGAAGCATAAGGGTTAAACATAAATAGTATAAGTCTGTAATGTCAGATTCACTGGTGACAGGTGAAATATGGAACCCAGACTGCACAGATACAAACAGGAGTGTTACCGTTCAATTCAACTGTTGTTTAAAGAGTAATGTCAAATGAGTAAACAGAGACTTAAGCATTCTATATACAGAACCTTAATTCAGAAGCAGAGCCTGTGAGAGGAATCCCAGATGCGGGTAGGTAGAATACTTGCAGGGATTAGTGAGCGTGCAGCGTGGTAATGGCTCCGTGTAGCAGGGAGTCTGTATGCTGTCTGTTTAGACAGGGAGAGTGTGTCAGAGCGGTAGCGTGAATCGGCGCTGCGGTGACGTCAGCGGCTGTGGCAGCTTGAAGCAGAAGCTGCTTGTAACGGCAAAAGGTTTCTCTGATCAGGAGAATCTTGTTTTGGTACTCTAGGTAAGGAGTTGAGCTGCTTTACTTTGGCAATAAACTTCAATAAACCAGCAATGCATCTTGGTTACAAGGAGATTAAATAAGGAAACCTGATCAGCTTAATTGAAATAAAAGGTGGTATGACAGGTTAGATACGCTGTGTAAGGTGGAATGGATTTAGACATGACAGTAAGGTATATGAGCAAGAAGAAAGATATAAAAGGTCAAGATTTTTCGACCTAAAGAAGAATGAGTAAACGGAGGGGTATGGTAAGTCAAACCATGGAGTTCAAGCTGAAAGAGACACAACCATAATTTAGTAATATAGCAAACAATGAACATCACCATATCGGTTAACCAAATAAGGTATATAAACACTGCTTTTGGGTCAAGTATCTAAAGGGTGGGGGGAAACATGAGAGGGACCTAGTTAATATATTCCAATCAACTGTGACCTAGTAACAAAGAGCAGTGCTTCAGTGTTTAACCATAAGTGAAACATAGATAGGAATGGAATATCTGGTGTTATGAGTGTCAAACTAGAAACTCGGATAAGAGTCTATGTGGGGACCATACGGGTTAATAAACTCTGGTTGAAGAAGTGTATGAACTAAGTGACCTAGACTCCCATTGAGTGTATAGATTAATATAGGATTAGGGATCTAAACGGTCTAGGCTATCCTGCGGTGCGTGAGGTAGTATCATTAGTTCCTTGTGTACAATTAAGGGAGTTCCAACCTTATTAACTCTAGAGTGTCTGATAATATAAACATAGATTCTCTACTAAGGGTATTAACTAATGGGGTAAAAACTCAGCACATTGGGGGAGTATAAGAGAGAAATATACAATTGGTTAGTATACATGGAAGGCCTAGGATTAGTTTACAAGTATAATAAGTATGGTATCGTTGAGCTGTCAGGGGGACAAGGGTAAGAGAAGTACCTGTGTGTAAGCTCAACTTATAGTCAGAGGGAATGGATTATGGTCTTTATTCATCAGGGTACAGTCTGTTGATTAGCTAATTGAGCAGATTGTGGAAGATGGATAAGATGGGTACCCGAGTGTATGTTCAGGATCTGTATAAAGTACTTGAACTAGGAACTGTAGGTCCCGTATGGTGTTAAGGAGGGCTCTTGGGGTCCGGAGTGTCTTTCCTTTTGGTCTGCGGTGTGGGTCTCCTAGGGAGAGGCTGCCAGTCTGGTGCTGATACATTGAGGGTATCATTCTGGTTAGGGAGCCTGGAGTTACTGACAGCAGTTTGGCTAAGCCCCAGTGATTGAAGAATCTTCATCCCCCTGATCTGGTGAGGAGATTGTTTAGGTGCGATCCTCGTGTTGAAAAAAAGACCTTGACAGGGAAGCCCCACCTATATTTAAGGTTAAGGCGACGTAGATTCTGTGTGAAGTGTTGGAAAGTCCATCTCTTTGCAAGAGTATATGGAGACAAATCATTGGAGGGAAAATTTGAACTCGTATGGAGCCTTAAGGTTTTTATTCAGGAATGAGGCTCTAAGAACTTTCTCTTTAAAGGTAAAGTAATGTACCCTGAGGATAACGTCTCTTGGAGTGTCAGAAGAAGTATTTAGTGGGCGTAGCGCTCTATGAGCTCGATCAATAATGGAGCTCTTGTTCTGAGATGGGACCAAGCAATTATCCAAAAAGGCCTGAAAGGTATTTGAGCAGATCTGTCAAGCCGATGTCCTCAGAGATGCCTCTGATCCGCAGAGATGTCCTCAGAGATGCCTCTGATCCGCAAATTGTTTATGCGTGACCTATCTTCCATATCTGCCATCTTAGCTTCTAGATCTGAGATCTGTTCGGCCAGGTTCTGAGAATATGCAAGGAGATTAGTGTGGTCTATGCTTAAATCTTCATGCTTGCGTTCAAGAGTTTCCGTGCATTCTCCTAATGAAGCGATATCTCTTTTAAGTTCACTCACAGAGTGTCTCAGGTCTTGCCTAAGGGTTGAGTAATGGGAGTCCATTATCTCAGAGAGCGCTTTAATAGAATCCAATACTGCAGATTGTGGAACACCTTGACACTCCTTAGCAGGGTTAGGGGATTTCGGAGGGAGGCTGAATGGCGCAGTGTCTTCCCTGGAGTCATCTTCCGATCCCTCTGGATCTGAAGTAATTTTACTATGAAAATGATCATTTAGTGTTCTTTTAGGGTTCCCCTGGTGCTTCATTTGTTTCCTCATGCTGTGGGCCATAGATGCTGATGGATGCAGGATTAGTCGTTGTTCAGAGCAGGAGAATAATAAATGAAGTTCTAGAAAGGAGTTCTCCCTAACAGTTAATGAGGCTGTGGGGTATACAGCCCGGGTCCCCTACATTGGGGTCTCTAGCCCTGCATAGCTAGTGTAATACCTTCAGAAAGTGGAGAGGCAGTTAGGTAGGTTAATGTCGCCAGCTGCCAGGTAGGCGGTCAAGATTATCTCCAGACCAGAACCTCGTAGTAGAGTAGTATATTCACCCCCCTGCAGTTCTAGTAAAAGGCTCAGTATTCCACAATTTAGATCACGGTAAGTCTTGGAGTAATATATTCCCCTGCCAAGAACAGAGGATATGTGTAAATTAGCTCCGTTTCTGATATCTGGGAGGTCTATAGTCAGAAGGCCATAGGGTGCCTAATAATGTAGAGGTAAATTGCACTCTAAATGAGTGATGTGATGCAGATAGTACCTGTGAACCTACACAGCAGCTGGGTAATGGAAATGAGCTATAGATGATATCAATGCAGCTGTAAGGAGAACAGAGTTCCAAGTGTAGGCTTAAATTATTTCAGTGTTGCAGTGTGACTTTTAAACTAGTCAAATGCGGTATAGCCCCAAGTCTCTCTGTACCGTAATATACCTGTGGCTAGGGTATCAAGCATCCGGTATTAAAAGAGCTGCTGTGATAGCTGGGTTTGAGTGATGTAATAGACTCTTAGGTGCGGTCAGGGTGAGAGCGTGTAGTGCGATAGCCACTTACTAGCGTGTCCAGGAGTGCTGACAGGAACGTCTGTGTCTGCAGACAAGCGCGTAAGCTGGTAGCAGCTTGAGGGACAGTTCTATCCCCTGGTTCCGATAGAAGGAGGTTGCGTGTACACGGTAAGTGGGAAGAAAAGCTGTTTATTGCTGGGAAGACTCTGCACACACTCTCAATGACCGCTTGTACACTTCTAAGATGGCGGCTTTTCGCGGGCTTCTTCCGCGCACAGAGAGACCGGTGCCGAACTGAAGTTTTGGGAATCAGGTTAGAGGTCCGGCTTGTGCGACCTCAGCAATACATCTGGGTCTAAGCTGCTCCTTAAACGGGTTGTCGGTAGATTCTCTGGGCTACAGGCACAGTTAGCAGCCTTCGTTACAACCATAGCATCTGACTAGCAGATCCCAGCACATTACGTAGGGGGAAGCCAAAAATTAAATCTCGGTAGAGGGCTGTACAGTGAAAGAATAGGGCAGTTAAAAAAAGAAATAAAAAGGGAGTAAATAAAGGTTTTAGAAAATAAACATGTTTAAACCTAAGCTAATGAAGGAGCTCAATTTCAGTGCTGCCACCTCGCTCAGTAGCAAGCTCCGCCTCCATGATTTGTCTTTTTATTATTACAATGTCTCTTTGCTCTTTTTTTATTATGTGCTTGAATGAACAATAATTTTAATAACTTATTTTTGTTTAGGTTGTGACTCAGCATGGTTAACACTAGAGGCTCTAGCACGTATAGAGCAGACCATGCTGAGGAACAGTCTGTTGCTGGGAAGAATGCACAACACCATGCATACCCAGCTGCAGGTGCAACGCTTGACTCTAGAGTACATTCTGCTTCTAGAGTCAATGCATGGATCCGGAGATGCTCTGAGGGCGCTGATATGAATCTTCCTGCCACATGTTACTTTGTTTGTTTTTATTGTTGCCATTTTGGCCTTTTTGTTGTGCTTGTCAACTCCCTCCAAGGACTGTGATGCACTCTTTCACCTTGTCAGATGGCTCCAATGGGTCTGTGTTGGCCCTTGTCAACTCCCTCCAAGGACTGCGATACACTATGGCACCTTGTCAGATTGCTCCAATGGGGCTGTGTTGGCCCTTGTCAACTCCCTCCATGGACTGTGATGCACTTTCACCTTGTCAGATGGCTCCAATGGCTCCAATGGGGCTCCCTCCAAGGACTGTGATACACTATGGCACCTTGTCAGATGGCTCCAATGGGGCTGTGTTGGCCCTTGTCAACTCCCTCCAAGGACTGTGATGCACTCTTTCACCTTGTCAGATGGCTCCAATGGACTGTGATGCACTCTTTCACCTTGTCAGATGGCTCCAATGGGGCTGTGTTGGCCCTTGTCAACTCCCTCCAAGGACTGCGATACACTATGGCACCTTGTCAGATTGCTCCAATGGGGCTGTGTTGGCCCTTGTCAACTCCCTCCATGGACTGTGATGCACTTTCACCTTGTCAGATGGCTCCAATGGGGCTGTGTTGGCCCTTGTCAACTCCCTCCAAGGACTGTGATACACTATGGCACCTTGTCAGATGGCTCCAATGGGGCTGTGTTGGCCCTTGTCAACTCCCTCCAAGGACTGTGATGCACTCTTTCACCTTGTCAGATGGCTCCAATGGGGCTGTGTTGGCCCTTGTCAACTCCCTCCAAGGACTGTGATACACTCTTTCACCTTGTCAGATGGCTCCAATGGGGCTGTGTTGGCCCTTGTCAACTCCCTCCAAGGACTGTGATGCACTCTTTCACCTTGTCAGATGGCTCCAATGGGGCTGTGTTGGCCCTTGTCAACTCCCTCCAAGGACTGTGATGCACTCTTTCACCTTGTCAGATGGCTCCAATGGGGCTGTGTTGGCCCTTGTCAACTCCCTCCAAGGACTGTGATACACTATGGCACCTTGTCAGATGGCTCCAATGGGGCTGTGTTGGCCCTTGTCAACTCCCTCCAAGGACTGTGATACACTATGGCACCTTGTCAGATGGCTCCAATGGGGCTGATTTATCAATATGACTTTTTGTAACGTTATCTTATTTCTTTATGTTTTATGACATAATAAAATAAATGTCATTAATATATTATTTGTCCTCTTTATTCATGTCATTTATTAAAATCTATATTTTATGTGGTTAATCCTTAAAGGGACATAAAAAACAAAAAATGGTCTTTCATGATTCATATATATAATACAATTGTCAATAAATTCAATATTTACATCTCAAATTTAATTAGCTTCATTTTCTTAATATACTTTTCAGAAAGGTTTATCTTTGCAAGATCATGATTAGCAGAGAACTGAGGTTATAGATGTATATTGTTGGTTATATATATATATATATATATATATATATATATATATATATATTTGGCACATCCATGTGTTCATTTATAAACTATTTGAGAATTGATGCACCTTTAACAAATGATCCCAGGATTATTACAATGAGATAATCTATGTAAATTACGAATTTGATGGAAATAGTATCTTAACTTAATTGTTTGTATTTCATGTCCCTTTAAGTGATGCTTACCACAATTTTTAAGGAATGTATATTCATTTCTAATGTATTTTTTGTTCTTTTTACATCAACATAGACATATAATATTTTTACAAAAGACTATTTTTTGAATGTTGCCAGCACATGTATTCCGATTTCTTTAAGGGACATTATAGTGATATAATTAGACATAAATTGATCATTTATATCAATATTTTTTAAAAATATTTTCTTTATTTCATTAATCTAAATGTTTCCAATCTTTAGTTTTGGGAAATCAACATCCACATTTTCGAATATAGAAATGATATTGCTTAGATGTTGTATATGTATTCTGTATATATGACAATATTTTGTTATCAAAGCCCTTTTCACAGTGTGTCATAAACCAAAGAAATATTTTGTTCAAGATTGAGAGCGTTTTGATTTGTGTTAACATCTTAAAGGGACAGTATACTATAAAAGTTTTTCCCTTAATGTGTTTACAATTATATTTGGTACCAGCTGCAGATTATATAATGTATGCAATTTGCTTGTTAAGGCTTCTTTGTGTATATGAATTTTGCTGATTTTGATTTTTGAAGCCACAACCTAATCAAATGGTTTTAACTTGTAGGTATTATCAGATCTCATTAATTTATCCCATTTAGAAAATATACATGCTTCTTTATCTCATATGACTCCATATACCAATCACCAATACTTGGATAGAACAATTGTAAATTAACTTTTTCTTACCTTATCTCTTCTATAACCCACTGGGAGTGTAATTTCTTCAGCTTGCTATGTTTACACAGCTTGGCCTCGAGGCCAAAATATTTAAGGATAGGTGTGGATACCACAGGCTAAATAAACTATTTCAGATGCCAATATAAGGACAATGGAAATACTTATAAACAATTTAATACACTCCAGCAGGTAAAGTAGATCATTGTGAACCAATTAAAGGGGAGAACATTTTTGAGTAAACTGTCCCTTTTATGGTTTATCTATGAAGAACATATTTAATGTGTAAATATTCTATATAGAATATTTAATGATAATAATGATTTGTCTTTTTATTATTACAATTATTCTTACAATGTCTCTTTGCTCTTTTTTTATTATGTGCTTGAATGAACAATAATTTTAATAATTTATTTTTGTTTAGTTTGTGACAAGAGGCTCTAGCACGTATAGAGCAGACCATGCTGAGGAACAGTCTGTTGCTGGGAAGGATGCACAACACCATGCATACCCAGCTGCGGGTGCAGCGCTTGACTCTAGAGCGCGTTCTGCGTCTAGAGTCAATGCATGGACACGCAGCTGGTAATGCACAGGACGATGAGGGTGATGCTGATGCCTAATAAGTGGAGGATCCGGAGATGCTCTGAGGGCGCAGATACAAATCTTCCGTCCACATGTTACTTTGTTTGTTTTTATTGTTGCAAATTGGCTTTTTTGTTTTTTGTTGTTGTGCCTGTTGCACTCTTTCACCTTGTCAGATGGCTCCAATGGGTCTGTGTTGGCCCTTGTCAACTCCCTCCAAGGACTGTGATACACTATGGCACCATGTCAGATGGCTCCAATGGGGCTGTGTTGGCCCTTGTCAACTCCCTCCAAGGGGACTGTGATGCACTCTTTCACCTTGTCAGATGTTTCCAATGGGGCTGTGTTGGCCCTTGTCAACTCCCTCCAAGGACTGTGATACACTATGGTACCCTTGTCAGATGGCTCCAATGGGTCTGTGTTGGCCCTTGTCAACTCCCTCCAAGGACTGTGATACACTATGGCACCTTGTCAGATGGCTCCAATGGGGCTGTGTTGGCCCTTGTCAACTCCCTCCAAGGACTGTGATACCCTATGGCACCTTGTCAGATGGCTCCAATGGGGCTGTGTTGGCCCTTGTCAACTCCCTCCAAGGACTGTGATGCACTCTTTCACCTTGTCAGATGGCTCCAATGGGGCTGTGTTGGCCCTTGTCAACTCCCTCCATGGACTGTAATGCACTCTTTCACCTTGTCAGATGGCTTCAATGGGGCTGTGTTGGCCCTTGTCAACTCCCTCCAAGGACTGTGATACACTATGGCACCTTGTCAGATGGCTCCAATGGGGCTGTGTTGGCCCTTGTCAACTCCCACCATGGACTGTGATGCACTCTTTCACCTTGTCAGATGGCTTCAATGGGGCTGTGTTGGCCCTTGTCAACTCCCTCCAAGGACTGTGATACACTATGGCACCTTGTCAGATGGCTCCAATGGGGCTGTGTTGGACCTTGTCAACTCCCTCCAAGGACTGTGATACACTATGGCACCTTGTTAGATGGCTCCAATGGGGCTGTGTTGGCCCTTGTCAACTCCCTCCAAGGACTGTGATGCACTCTTTCACCTTGTCAGATGGCTCCAATGGGGCTGATTTATCAATATGACTTTTTGTAACGTGATCTTATTTCTTTATGTTTTATGACATCATAATAAAATAAATGTCATTAATATATTATTTGTCCTTTTTATTCATGTAATTTATTAAAATCTATATTTTATGTGGTTAATCCTTAAAGGGACATGAAACCAAAAAATGGTCTTTCATGATTCATATAAATAATACCATTGTAAATAAATTAAATATTTACATCTCAAATTTAATTAGCTTCATTTTCTTGACATACTTTTCAGAAAGGTTTATCTTTGCAAGATCATGATTAGCAGAGAACTGAGGTTATAGATGTATATTGTTGGTTATATATATATATATATATATATATATATATATATATATATATATATATATATATATATATATATATATATAATTTTTGGCACATCCATGTGTTCATTTATAAACTATTCGTGAATTGATGCACCTTTAACAAATGATCCCAGGATTATTACAATGAGATAATCTATGTAAATTACGAATTTGATGGAAATAGTATCCTCTCTGTGAATCCTGAACTTAATTGTTTGTATTTTATGTCCCTTTACGTGATGCTGACCACAATTCTTAAGGAATGTATATTCATTTCTATTGTATTTTTGTCCTTTTTACATCAACATAGACATATAATATTTTTACAAAAGACTATTTTTTTAATGTTGCCAGCACATGTATTCCAATTTCACTTATATCTTACTGTAGTAGTCTAACAAAAGCAATCACTGTGTGTAATGCGCATATTTTAGCTGATTAATATCTTTCTCTTATTATTATTTCTGTTTAATGATCCAACGATATATTGCTATACTATAGGTAGGTTGACCATATTTCAACTTGAATAAGTGACACATCTGATAAATACATGTGTCATTATTCTTATTCCAAATAAATCTTTAAACATATCTGAAAACATCCCTGACATATGTATTTCTCATGTGTCCCTTTTTATAGTGTAAAGATGGAACACCATAGCTATAGGTAACATATAATGTCTAACTAATCTTTATTTTCTTGATGTATCTCGTAGCATTATGTCTGATTGAAAGGCTCATGAAACACAATCTATTTTCTCGTTTATGTATAACATACTATTTTTTTATGAATTTTCTTTCCATAAATTCACAAATTTGCTTCAGTCTCTTTGTATAATTTGTTTAAGGAGCAGCAGGGCACTACTGTTTTCGAAATAAACACATAGGTGAACCAATGACAATCGGTATATAGATGTAGCCAACAATTAGCATTTAGAACATCGTATTTTTCTGCTCTTGAGATTACCTCTAAACACGTCATCAAAAGATTAAACTTAAATTTGAAAATGAAGTTCAAATTGCAATGTCATACATAATCGTGTAACATAAAATGCTTGCTAAATAGTTAATAATCCTCCGATTCTAATGAAATATAACCTTATTACCAACAATGGATTCTATTTCATATATCACAAAATTACGTTATCTAGCGTGACATTCATAGCTAACAATATAGCACATACTAGTTTTAAAATATAAATACGTTTCTTATTGACATGCAAAGCTGTAAAACGACTCCTTGGATTGGATGCTGTTTTTATGCGATCTCGGATGCGCCTTTGATTTGCTCACGTTGTTACGCGATATCGGATGAGCCATGTTGCTTAACACGTCACATGCCACACTGTAAAATAAGTCCTTGTGATGGCTGACGTTTTTATGCGATCTCGGATGCGCCTTTGATTGGATGACGTTTTTACGCGATCTCGGATGCGCCATGTGGCTTAAGACGTCACATGCCAAGGTGTTAAATCCGTCTGATTTGCTTACATAGTCCCGCAATATTTGATTTTGCACGTAACCCACATTTGTGAATGAGAAGACAAGTTTAAAACCATGGCGAGTATGGATTGTGTCAATCATGTACATTGTTGAACCATAGCTGATAAAGAACACAAAAATCTCTTTTGATGGCTGTCTCATTGAAGAAACTAATGAAGGCAATATGTTTTCATGCATAATATATTTTGAGGCAAGTGCAAATCCATGAATATACTCCATCTTGTTTAATATGTTTGTCAACAATATTTTCATGTTTATAAAGAATTACTGTGTTGTGTTGAATTTTCTACATACAGTGGGGCAAAAAAGTATTTAGTCAGCCACCAATTGTGCAAGTTCTCCCACTTAAGAAGATGAGAGAAGCCTGTAATTTTAATCATAGGTATACCTCAACTATGAGAGACAAAATGTGGAAACAAATCCAGACTATCACATTGTCTGATTTGGAAAGAATTTGCAAATTATGGTGGAAAATAAGTATTTGGTCAATATAAAAAGTTAATCTCAATACTTTGTTATATATCCTTTGTTGGCAATGACAGAGGTCAAACGTTTTCTGTAAGTCTTCACAAGGTTGTCACACACTGTTGCTGGTATGTTGGCCCATTCCTGCATGCAGATCTCCTCTAGAGCAGTAGTGGTTTGGGGCTGTCGCTGGGCAACACAGACTTTCAACTCCCTCCAAAGGTTTTCTATGGGGTTGAGATCTGAAGACTGGCTAGGCCACTCCAGGACCTTGAAATGCTTCTTACGAAGCCACTCCTTCGTTGCCCGGGCGGTGTGTTTGGGATCATTGTCATGCTGAAAGACCCTGCCACGTTTCCTCTTCAATGCCCTTGCTGATGGAAGGAGGTTTGCACTCAAAATCTCACAATACATGGCCCCATTCATTCTTTCATGTACACGGATCAGTCGTCATGTTCCCTTTGCAGAGAAACAGCCCCAAAGCATGATGTTGCCACCCCCATGCTTCACAGTAGGTATGGTGTTCTTTGGTTGCAACTCAGCATTCTCTCTCCTCCAAACACGACGAGTTGTGTTTCTACCAAACAGTTCTACTTTGGTTTCATCTGACCATATGACATTCTCCCAATCCACTTCTGGATCATCCAAATGTTCTCTAGCATACTTCAGACGGGCCCGGACATGTACTGGCTTAAGCAGGGGGAAACATCTGGCACTGCAGGATCTGAGTCCCTGGCGGCGTAGTGTGTTACTGATGGTAGCCTTTGTTACGTTGGTCCCAGCTCTCTGCAGGTCATTCACTAGGTCCCCCCATGTGTTCTGGTATGTTTGCTCACCGTTCTTGTGATCATTTTGACCCCACGGGGTGAGATCTTGCATGGAGCCCCAGATTGAGGGAGATTATCAGTGGTCTTGTATGTCATCCATTTTCTAATTATTGCTCCCACAGTTGATTTCTTCACACCAAGCTGCTTGCCTATTGCAGATTCAGTCTTCCCAGCCTGGTGCAGGTCTACAATTTTGTTTCTGGTGTCCTTCGACAGCTCTTTGGTCTTCACCATAGTGGAGTTTGGAGTGTGACTGTTTGAGGTTGTGAACAGGTGTCTTTTATACTGATAACAAGTTCAAACAGGTGCCATTAATACAGGTAATGCGTGGAGGACAGAGGAGCCGCTTAAAGAAGTAGATACAGGTCTGTGAGAGCCAGAAATCTTGCTTGTTTGTAGGTGACCAAATACTTATTTTCCACCTTAATATGCACATAAATTCTTTCCAAATCAGACAATGTGATTGTCTGGATTTGTTTCCACATTTTGTCTCTCATAGTTGAGGCATACCTATGATGAAAAATACAGGCCTCTCTCATCTTCTTAAGTGGGAGAACTTGCACAGTTGGTGGCTGACTAAATACTTTTTTGCCCCACTGTATCTAATTCCTAAAGATGCGCTATTGTATTTGAATCAAGTAATCAATATGCATTGACCTTTATCATATGCTAAATATATGAGATGCCTACTTATTCTAGATGTTATGTTGTTATTTTTTCTTAAAGGGACATTATACACTCATTTTTTATTAGCATATATGTTTTGTAGATGATCTATTTATATAGTCCATAATTTTTTTAAATGTATAGTTTTGCTTATGTTTAAATACCATTGCTGTGATTTTCTGACTCCTAACCAAGCCTCAAAGTTTGATGTGAGTACCATCAGCTACCTTCTCCAGCTTTCTCCTGTTTGTGTAAAGGGTCTTTTCATATGCAAAAGAAGGGTGATTGTCTTATTTCCCACTCGCAATAGGCTTTCCAGCTAACTTTTCAACATAGCTAAACTGAGAGTTTCTAAGTATGTTTTTAAACCGTTTTATCATGGATTTTTATATCAGTATCTGGGCATCTTGTTCTTTATAGTAGTGTCTATTACATGCAGTTCTCTGAAAATGAGTGTATACTGTCCCTTTAATGTAAATTCTCAGTATTGTGTCATGTATGAGTTCCACATTGGTAATCTCTAAATATATTACTGTGAGCATATATTTCTAATGTAACTCTTAAAAGTACATGAAACCATATTCCTTCTAAATGAAATGTCTTTCTTAAATAATTCAAACACTATAATGTATCTTTAAGAAAATAGTCTTTAACACGTCGATAGAAATATGGCATACAGGCTTAGTATCCTATTCAAATATTTTCTTGTTTGAACAAGTACATGTACATATACCAACAATCCCTAAGGATTAGTATATGTTAGCATGTGTTCTTGTTTAAAGGGACAGTCAAGTCAAGCAAAATAGTAATGATTTTAATCTCCAAAAATGCAATTTTTATAAAATATATCTCAAACTTTTATCACCAATTTATCTTATTTCTCTTGGTATTCTTAGTTGATAGTTAAACCTAGGAGGTTCATCTGCTCATTCCTTAGACCTTGAAGAGTGCATCTAATCTGAATGCATTTTGACCACTAGAGGGCATTATTTTTTGTGTTGTATATAGAAAACATTGAGCTCATGCAGTATAGTTACCATGGATTGATCAGTGATTGGCTGAAACGGCGGTCTGTCAAAAGAACTGAAATAAGTGGTCATTTTTCAGAGGCATAAACACAAGGTCACAATCACATTAGTAAAACATGTATTTCTCTAAGTTTGGTTTTTCAAAACTTGATAATTTGTAATAAAGTGGTTTCTTTGTAACCAACAATAATTAATGTTATGACTGTCCCTTTAAGCTGGGGTGTTGGCATCAAAACAGTGATATGCCATCATGTATAATTGTAATGGTCATTTTGTGGGAGATTAGGGAAACCGTTTGGACATCACATGACAGAAACCAATCAATGTAATCAACAACAATAGGTATGTGATGATGTGGTCTCCACACACTTGTAAAACACACTCTGCAAACAATCTGCCTCCATGGACCCGGTCCCATGGAAGCAGATTATATACAGAGTGTTGATATAGCTCAGAGTTTGTACTCCCTTCCGTATATTGACTGCTAAGCACTCCTCTCTTATGTACCAAGACAGAGCAGTTGTGAATATTAATAGTAAAGAAGATTCACATCATTAGCGCAGACACATATCAATACATGTGTGTATATGGGACTCACTTGCCGCTATCATCTGGTGCTCGGTCCTGGGGGAGATGTATCCTAGCCGCTTCCTGCAGCGATCCGGCTCTGCCGCTTTCTCCCCTCCTCAAGTCACCCGCCGTCTGTGGTCGCGTCCGTGTCCAGCTGAGCGTGTGACGTTGCGTCCCTGTCACTGCCCCTATGCTTGTCTGTGGTGGTCGAAAGGGTGCAGGTAAGGTATAATCACCGGAGCTCCTAGCTGGTTTGAAGCAAATGTGAAAAGAAGGAAAAAAGGAGTTCCGGTCCCTTGTCTGTTTTTCATCAAAAAAGCAGTAGTGACCACCAACCCGTGCTGCAGCTTTTGTGACTGTAACAGAAGTGTTGTTGCATACAAGTTTTAACCCAATAAAGTTTGGACGTTTGATGAAAAACAGAATTTATGCTTACCTGATAAATTACTTTCTCTTGCGGTGTATCCAGTCCACGGATTCATCCTTACTTGTGGGATATTCTCATTCCCTACAGGAATTGGCAAAGAGAGCACACAGCAGAGCTGTCCATATAGCTCCCCCTCTAGCTCCACCCCCCAGTCATTCGACCAAAGGTTAGGAAGAAAAAGGAGAAACCATAGGGTGCAGTGGTGACTGTAGTTTAAACAAATTTTTTTTACCTGACTTAAATGCCAAGGCGGCCCGTGGACTGGATACACCGCAAGAGAAAGCAATTTATCAGGTAAGCATAACTTCTGTTTTCTCTTGCAAGGTGTATCCAGTCCACGGATTCATACTTTACTTGTAGGATACCAATACCAAAGCTTTAGGACACGGATGAAGGGAGAGAACAAGACAGGTACCTTAAACGGAAGGCACCACTGCTTGCAAAACCTTTCTCCCAAAAATAGCCTCTGAAGAAGCAAAAGTATTGAATTTGTAAAATTTGGCAAAAGTATGCAGTGAAGTCGCTGCCTTACAAATCTGTTCAACAGAAGCCTCATTTTTGAAAGCCCATGTGGAAGCCACTGCTCTGGTAGAATGAGCAGTAATTCTTTCAGGAGGCTGCCAGCAGTCTCATAGGACAAACGGATGATGCTTTTCAGCCAAAAGGAAAGAGAGGTAGCAGTCGCTTTCTGACCTCTCCTCTTACCAGAATAGATAACAAACAAGGAAGATGTTTGTCTGAAATCCTTAGTTGCTTGTAAATAGAACTTTAAAGCACGAACTACATCAAGATTGTGTAAAAGACGTTCCTTCTTCGAAGATGGATTAGGACACAGAGAAGGAACAACTATTTCATGGTTAATATTCTTGTTAGAAACAACTTTAGGAAGAAAACCAGGCTTGGTACGCAAAACTGCCTTATCTGCGTGGAACACCATGTAAGGTGAATCACACTGTAAGGCAGATAATTCTGAAACTCTTCGAGCAGAAGAGATAGCTACCAAAAACAAAACTTTCCAAGATAACAACTTAATGTCTATGGAATGTAAAGGTTCAAACGGAACCCCTTGAAGAACTGAAAGAACTAGATTCAAACTCCATGGCGGAGCCACAGGTTTATAGACAGGCTTGATTCTGACTAAAGCCTGAGCAAACGATTGAACGTCTGGTACCTCTGCCAGACGCTTGTGTAACAGGATAGACAAAGCAGATATTTGTCCTTTTAAGGAACTAGCTGACAATCCTTTCTCCAATCCTTCTTGGAGAAACAGAATTTATGTTTACCTGATAAATTACTTTCTCCAACGGTGTGTCCGGTCCACGGCGTCATCCTTACTTGTGGGATATTCTCTTCCCCAACAGGAAATGGCAAAGAGCCCAGCAAAGCTGGTCACATGATCCCTCCTAGGCTCCGCCTACCCCAGTCATTCGACCGACGTTAAGGAGGAATATTTGCATAGGAGAAACCATATGTTACCGTGGTGACTGTAGTTAAAGAAAATAAATTATCAGACCTGATTAAAAAAACCAGGGCGGGCCGTGGACCGGACACACCGTTGGAGAAAGTAATTTATCAGGTAAACATAAATTCTGTTTTCTCCAACATAGGTGTGTCCGGTCCACGGCGTCATCCTTACTTGTGGGAACCAATACCAAAGCTTTAGGACACGGATGAAGGGAGGGAGCAAATCAGGTCACCTAAATGGAAGGCACCACGGCTTGCAAAACCTTTCTCCCAAAAATAGCCTCAGAAGAAGCAAAAGTATCAAATTTGTAAAATTTAGAAAAAGTGTGCAGTGAAGACCAAGTCGCTGCCTTACATATCTGATCAACAGAAGCCTCGTTCTTGAAGGCCCATGTGGAAGCCACAGCCCTAGTGGAGTGAGCTGTGATTCTTTCAGGAGGCTGCCGTCCGGCAGTCTCATAAGCCAATCGGATAATGCTTTTAATCCAGAAGGAGAGAGAGGTAGAAGTTGCTTTTTGACCTCTCCGTTTACCAGAATAAACAACAAACAAAGACAAAGTTTGTCTGAAATCCTTAGTAGCTGCTAAGTAAAATTTGAGAGCACGAACTACATCCAAGTTGTGCAACAAACGTTCCTTCTTTGAAACTGGATTAGGACACAAAGAAGGCACAACTATCTCCTGGTTAATGTTTTTTGAAGAAAACCAGGTTTAGTACGCAAAACCACCTTATCTGCATGGAACACCAGATAAGGAGAAGAACACTGCAGAGCAGATAATTCTGAAACTCTTCTAGCAGAAGAAATTGCAACCAAAAACAAAACTTTCCAAGATAATAACTTAATATCAACGGAATGTAAGGGTTCAAACGGAACCCCCTGAAGAACTGAAAGAACTAGGTTGAGACTCCAAGGAGGAGTCAAAATTTTGTAAACAGGCTTGATTCTAACCAGAGCCTGAACAAAGGCTAGAACATCTGGCACAGCTGCCAGCTTTTTGTGAAGTAACACAGACAAGGCAGAAATCTGTCCCATCAAGGAACTTGCAGATAATCCTTTTTCCAATCCTTCTCGAAGGAAGGATAGACTCTTAGGAATCTTAACCTTGTCCCAAGGGAATCCTGCAGATTCACACCAACAGATATACCAAATTATGTGGTAATTTTTCTGGTTACAGGCTTTCAGGCCTGAACAAGAGTATTAATAACAGAATCTGAGAACCCTCGCTTTGATAAGATCAAGCGTTCAATCTCCAAGCAGTCAGCTGGAGTGGGTCGAACGGACCTAGAACAAGAAGGTCTCGTCTCAAAGGTAGCTTCCATGGTGGAGCCGATGACATATTCACCAGATCTGCATACCAAGTCCTGCGTGGCCACGCAGGAGCTATCAAAATCACCGACGCCCTCTCCTGATTGATCCTGGCTACCAGCCTGGGGATGAGAGGAAACGGCGGGAACACATAAGCTAGTTTGAAGGTCCAAGGTGCTACTAGTGCATCCACTAGAGCCGCCTTGGGATCCCTGGATCTGTACCCGTAGTAAGGAACTCTGAAGTTCTGACGAGAGGCCATCAGATCCATGTCTGGAATGCCCCACGGTTGAGTGACTTGGGCAAAGATTTCCGGATGGAGTTCCCACTCCCCCGGATGCAATGTCTGACGACTCAGAAAATCCGCTTCCCAATTTTCCACTCCTGGGATGTGGATAGCAGACAGGTGGCAGGAGTGAGACTCCGCCCATAGAATGATTTTGGTCACTTCTTCCATCGCTAGGGAACTCCTTGTTCCCCCCTGATGGTTGATGTATGAACTTGGCCCTCGCTAGCTGAGGCCAAGCTTTGAGAGCATTGAATATCGCTCTCAGTTCCAGAATATTTATCGGTAGAAGAGATTCTACCCGAGACCAAAGACCCTGAGCTTTCAGGGATCCCCAGACCGCGCCCCAGCCCATCAGACTGGCGTCGGTCGTGACAATGACCCACTCTGGTCTGCGGAAGGTCATCCCTTGTGACAGGTTGTCCAGGGACAGCCACCAACGGAATGAGTCTCTGGTCCTCTGATTTACTTGTATCTTCGGAGACAAGTCTGAATAGTCCCCATTCCACTGACTGAGCATGAACAGTTGTAATGGTCTTAGATGAATGCGCACAAAAGGAACTATGTCCATTGCCGCTACCATCAAACCTATCACTTCCATGCACTGCGCTATGGAAGGAAGAGGAACGGAATGAAGTATCCGACAAGAGTCTAGAAGTTTTGTTTTTCTGGCTTCTGTCAGAAAAATCCTCATTTCTAAGGAGTCTATTATAGTTCCCAAGAAGGGAACCCTCGTTGACGGAGATAGAGAACTCTTTTCCACGTTCACTTTCCATCCGTGAGATCTGAGAAAGGCCAGGACAATGTCCGTGTGAGCCTTTACTTGAGGAAGGGACGACGCTCGAATCAGAATGTCGTCCAAGTAAGGTACTACAGGAATGCCCCTTGGTCTTAGCACCGCCAGAAGGGACCCTAGTACCTATGAGAAAATCCTAGGAGCAGTGGCTAATCCGAAAGAAAACGCCACGAACTGGAAATGCTTGTCCAGGAATGCAAACCTTAGGAACCGATGATGTTCCTTGTGGATAGGAATATGTAGATACGCATCCTTGAAATCCACCTTGGTCATAAATTGACCTTCCTGGATGGAAGGAAGAAGTGTTCGAATGGTTTCCATCTTGAACGATGGAACCTTGAGAAACTTGTTCAAGATCTTGAGATCTAAGATTGGTCTGAACGTTCCCTCTTTTTTGGGAACTATGAACAGATTGGAGTAGAACCCCATCCCTTGTTCTCCTAATGGAACAGGATGAATCACTCCCATTTTTAGCAGGTCTTCTACCCAATGTAAGAATGCCTGTCTTCTTATGTGGTCTGAAGACAACTGAGACCTGTGGAACCTCCCCCTTGGAGGAAGCCCCTTGAACTCCAGAGAATAACCTTGGGAGACTATTTCTAGCGCCCAAGGATCCAGAACATCTCTTGCCCAAGCCTGAGCGAAGAGAGAGAGTCTGCCCCCCACCAGATCCGGTCCCGGATCGGGGGCCCGCATTTCATGCTGTCTTGGTAGCAGTGGCAGGTTTCCTGGCCTGCTTTCCTTTGTTCCAGCCTTGCATAGGTCTCCAGGCTGGATTGGCTTGAGAAGTATTACCTTCCTGCTTAGAGGACGTAGCCCTTGGGGCTGATCCGTTTCTGCGAAAGGGACGAAACTTAGGTTTATTTTTGGTCTTGAAAAGACCTATCCTGAGGAAGGGCGTGGCCCTTGCCCCCAGTGATATCAGAGATAATCTCTTTCAAGTCAGGGCCAAAGAGTGTTTTCCCCTTGAAAGGAATGTCAAGCAATTTGTTCTTGGAAGACGCATCCGCTGCCCAAGATTTTAACCAAAGCGCTCTGCGCCACAATAGCAAACCCAGAATTTTTTCGCCGCTAACCTAGCCAATTGCAAGGTGGCGTCTAGGGTGAAAGAATTAGCCAATTTAAGAGCACGAATTCTGTCCATAATCTCCTCATAAGAAGAAGAATTACTAATAATCGCCTTTCCTAGCTCATCAAACTAGAAACACGCGGCTGCAGTGACAGGGACAATGCATGCAATTGGTTGTAGAAGGGAACCTTGCTGAACAAACATCTTTAGCAGACCTTCTAATTTTTTATCCATAGGATCTTGGAAAGCACAACTATCTTCTATGGGTATAGTGGCGCGCTTGTGTAGAGTAGAAACCGCCCCCTCGACCTTGGGGACTGTCTGCCATCAGTCCTTTCTGGGGTCGACTATAGGAAAACAATTTTATAAATATGGGGGGAGGTACTAAAGGTATACCGGGCCTGTCCCATTCTTTACTAACAATGTACGCCACCCGCTTGGATATAGGAAAAGCTTCGGGGGGCCCCGGGGCCTCTAAGAACTTTTCCATTTTACATAGTGGTTCTGGAATGACCAGATAATCACAATCATCCAAATTGGATAACACCTCCTTAAGCAGAGCGCGGAGATGTTCCAACTTAAATTTAAAAGTAATCACATCAGGTTCAGCTTGTTGAGAAATGTTTCCTGAATCTGAAATTTCTCCCTCAGACAAAACCTCCCTGGCCCCCTCAGACTGGTGTAGGGGCCCTTCAGAAACCATATCATCAGCGTTCTCATGCTCTACAGAATTTTCTAAAACAGAGCAGTCGCGCTTTCGCTGATAAGTGGGCATATTGGCTAAAATGTTTTTGATAGAATTATCCATTACAGCCGTTAAATGTTGCATAGTAAGGAGTATTGGCGCACTAGATGTACTAGGGGCCTCCTGTATGGGCAAGACTGGTGTAGACGAAGGAGGGGATGATGCAGTACCATGCTTACTCCCCTCACTTGAGGAATCATCTTGGGCATCATTTTTACTAAATTTTTTTATGACATAAAATACATATAGTTAAATGAGAAGGAACCTTGGTTTCCCCACAGTCAGAACACAATCTATCTGGTAGTTCAGACATGTTAAACAGGCATAAACTTGATAACAAAGCACAAAAAACGTTTTAAAATAAAACCGTTACTGTCACTTTAAATTTTAAACTAAACACACTTTATTACTGCAATTGCGAAAAAGTATGAAGGAATTGTTCAAAATTCACCAAAATTTCACCACAGTGTCTTAAAGCCTTAAAAGTATTGCACACCAAATTTGGAAGCTTTAACCCTTAAAATAACGGAACCGGAGCCGTTTTTATATTTAACCCCTTTACAGTCCCTGGAATCTGCTTTGCTGAGACCCAACCAAGCCCAAAGGGGAATACGATACCAAATGATGTCTTCAGAAAGACTTTTCTATGTATCAGAGCTCCACACACATGCAGCTGCATGCCATGCTGTCCTCAAAAACAAGTGCGCCATACCGGCGCGAAAATGAGGCTCTGACTATGATTAGGGAAAGCCCCTAAAGAATAAGGTGTCTAAAACAGTGCCTGCCGATATAATCATATCAAAATACCCAGAATAAATGATTCCTCAAGGCTAAATATGTGTTAATAATGAATCGATTTAGCCCAGAAAAAGTCTACAGTCTTAATAAGCCCTTGTGAAGCCCTTATTTACTATCTTAATAAACATGGCTTACCGGATCCCATAGGGAAAATGACAGCTTCCAGCATTACATCGTCTTGTTAGAATGTGTCATACCTCAAGCAGTAAGAGACTGCACACTGTTCCCCCAACTGAAGTTAATTGCTCTCAACAGTCCTGTGTGGAACAGCCATGGATTTTAGTTACGGTGCTAAAATCATTTTCCTCATACAAACAGAAATCTTCATCTCTTTTCTGTTTCTGAGTAAATAGTACATACCAGCACTATTTTAAAATAACAAACTCTTGATTGAATAATAAAAACTACAGTTAAACACTAAAAAACTCTAAGCCATCTCCGTGGAGATGTTGCCTGTACAACGGCAAAGAGAATGACTGGGGTAGGCGGAGCCTAGGAGGGATCATGTGACCAGCTTTGCTGGGCTCTTTGCCATTTCCTGTTGGGGAAGAGAATATCCCACAAGTAAGGATGACGCCGTGGACCGGACACACCTATGTTGGAGAAAAGGACAATATCCTGGGAATCCTAATCTTACTCCATGAGTAACCCTTGGATTCACACCAACAAAGATATTTCCGCCATATCTTATGGTAGATTTTCCTGGTGACAGGCTTTCTAGCCTGAATCAGAGTATCTATAACTGACTCAGAGAACCCACGCTTTGATAGAACTAAGCGTTCAATCTCCAAGCAGTCAGACGTAGAGAAACTAGATTTGGATGCTTGAACGGACCCTGTATTAGAAGATCCTGCCTCATTGGCAGTGTCCATGGTGGGACAGATGACATGTCCACTAGGTCTGCATACCAAGTCCTGCGTGGCCACGCAGGCGCTATCAGAATCACCGAAGCCTCCTGCTTGATTCTGGCGACCAGGCGCGGGAGGAGAGGAAATGGTGGAAAAACATAAGCCAGTATGAAGGACCAAGGCGCTGCTAGAGCATCTATCAATACCGCCTTGGGGTCCCGGGAACTGGACCCGTAGAGAGGAAGTTTGGCATTCTGATGGGACGCCATCAGATCCAATTCTGGAATGCCCCATAGCTGAGTCAGCTGGGCAAATACCTCCGGGTGGAGTTCCCACTCCCCCGGGTGAAAAGTCTGACGACTTAGAAAATCCGCCTCCCAGTTGTCTACTCCTGGGATGTGAATTGCTGAGAGATGGCAGGAGTGATCCTCCGCCTACCTGATTATTTTGGTTACTTCCGTCATCGCTAGGGAACTCTTTGTTCCCCCCTGATGATTGACGTAAGCTACAGTCGTGATGTTGTCCGACTGAAATCTGATGAATTTGGCTGCAGCTAGTTGAGGCCATGCCTGAAGAGTGTTGAATATCGCCCTCAGTTCCAGAATGTTTATCGGGAGAAGCGTTTCTTCCCAAGACCATAAGCCCTGAGCTTTCAGGGAGTCCCAGACCGCACCCCAGCCTAACAGACTGGCGTCGGTCGTTACAATGACCCACTCTGGCCTGCGGAAACATATTCCCTGAGACAGGTGGTCCTGAGACAACCACCAGAGAAGAGAATCTCTGGTCTCCTGGTCCAACTGAATTTGAGGAGACAAATCTGCATAATCCCCACCCATTCCACTGTTTGAGCATGCATAGTTGCAGTGGTCTGAGGTGTATCCGAGCAAAAGGGACTATGTCCATTGCCGCTACCATTAATCCGTTTCCATGCACTGAGCCACAGATGGCCGGGGAATGGAATGAAGAACTCGGCAAGTAGTTAAGAATTTTAATTTTCCGACCTCCGTCAGAAATATTTTCATTTCTACCGAGTCTATTAGAGTCCCTAGGAAGGAAGGAACCCTTGTGAGAGGGGAAAGAGAACTCTTTTTGATGTTCACCTTCCACCCAAGAGACCTCAGAAAGGCCAGTACAATCTCCGTGTGAGACTTGGCTCTTTGGAAAGAAGGCACCTGAATTAAAATGTCGTCTAGGTAAGGCGCCACTGCTATGCCCCGCGGTCTTAGCACCTTTGTGAAAATTCTGGGAGCATTGGCTAAGCCGAAAGGAAGAGCCACAAACTGGTAATGCTTGTCCAGAAAGGCGAACCTGAGAAACTGGTGATGATCTTTGTGGATAGGAATGTGTAGGTAGGCATCCTTTAGATCCACGGTAGTCATATATTGACCTTCCTGGATCATTGGTAAGATTGTCCGAATGGTCTCCATTTTGAATGATGGGACTCTGAGGAATTTGTTTAGAATTTTTAGATCCAGGATGGGTCTGAAAGTTTCCTCTTTTTTGGGAACCACAAACAGGTTTGAGTAAAAACCCAGCCCTTGTTCCACGATTGGAACTGGGTAGATCACTCCCATTGTATGTAGATCTTCTACACAGCGTAAAAACGCCTCTTTCTTTGTCTGATCTGTAGCCAGACGAGAAATGTGGAACCTCCCCCTTGGAGGAGAACCCTTGAATTCTAGAAGATATCCCTGGGATTCAATATCTAACGCCCAAGGATCGTGTACATCTCTTGCCCAGGCCTGAGCGAAGAGAGATAGTCTGCCCCCTACTAGATCCGGTCCCTTCATGCTGTCTTGCAGGCTTTTTGGCCTGTTTCCCCTTATTCCAGCCCTGGTAAGGTTTCCAAGTTGCCTTGGGCTGTGAAGCGTTACCCTCTTGCTTTGCAGCCGGAGAGGATGAAGCGGGGCCGTTCCTGAAATTACGAAAGGAACGAAAATTAGCTGTGTTCTTTGTCTTAAAGGACTTGTCCTGAGGGAGAGCATGGCCTTTTCCCCCGGTGATTTCTGAAATAATCTCTTTCAATTCAGGCCGAAGAGGGTCTTTCCTTTGAAAGGGATGTTCAAAAGCTTGGATTTAGACGACACATCGACCGACCAGGGCTTTAGCCATAGCGCCCTGTGCGCCAAAATGGCGAAACCTGATTTTTTTGCAGCTAACTTAGCTATTTGGAAAGCGGCGTCAGTGATAAAAGAATTAGCTAGCTTAAGAGCCTTAATTCTATCCATAATTTCCTCATATGAGGTCTCCGTCTGGAGCGAGTCTTCCAGCACCTCTAACCAGAAAGCGGCTGCAGTAGTTACAGGAATAATGCAGGCAATAGGCTGGAGAAGAAAACCTTGTTGAACAAAAATTTTCTTAAGTAAACCCTCTAACTTCTTATACATAGGGTCTTTGAAAGCACAACTGTCTTCAATTGGTATGGTTGTGCGTTTAGCAAGTGAAGAAACAGCCCCCTCCACCTTAGGGACCGTCTGCCACGAGTCCCGCACAGGGTCAGATATGGGGAACATTTTCTTAAAAACAGAAGGGGGAACAAAGGGAACACCTGGTCTATCCCACTCCCTAGTAACGATATCCACAATCCTCTTAGGGACCGGAAACGCATCCGTGTAAACAGGGACCTCTAGGTACTTGTCCATTTTACACAATTTCTCTGGGATCACCAAAGGGTCGCAGTCATCCAGAGTAGCTAATACCTCCCTAAGCAAAACGCGGAGGTGTTCTAGTTTAAATTTAAAAACCAATGTATCTGAATCTGTCTGAGGAGGAACCCTTCCTGAATCAGAGACTTCTCCCTCAGACATCAAATCCCTCGCTCCCACTTCAGAGCGTTGTGAGGGTATATCGGATACGGCTACCAAAGCATCAGAATGCTCATAATCTGTTCTTAAAACGGAGCTATCATGCTTTGCAGGTAACACGGGCAGTTTAGATAATTAGGCTGTAAGAGAATTATCCATGACTGCCGCTAAGTCTTGTAATGTAAAAGGGTTAGATGCACTAGAGGTACTAGGCGTCGCTTGCGCGGGCGTAACTGGTTGTGACACTTGGGGAGAGGCAGACAGGCTACCCTCGTTATCTTCAGTCTGAGAATCATCTTGGGCCACATTCTTAAGTGCAACAATATGATCTTTAAGGTGTATAGACATATCAGTACAAGTGGGACACATTCTGAGAGGGGGTTCCACCATGGCTTCTAAACACATTGAACAAGGATTTTCCTTAGTGTCAGACATGTTTAACAGACTAGTAGTATACACAAACAGGCTTGGAAATCACTTTAATCAAATAAAAAACACAATTTGAAAAAACGTTACTGTGCCTTTAAGAGATAAAAAGAGCACACAATTTTACAAAACAGTGAAAAATGCAGCAATCCTTTTGAAATTTTCACAGTATGTACCTAAAGCCTTAATAAGATTGCACCACAAGTTGCAGAACGATTAACCCCTTAATGCCCAAACCGGAGCAGCCTAAAGCCAACACCCGGTTAAAATTACTACAGCACCTTGCCACAGCCTTGCTGTGGCCCTACCTGCCCTTAGGGATCAGATTTGGGGGAATATAGCTTCTTTAAGGCCCTCAAACAGCAGCAGGACCCTCCATGTGAAGCAGCATGAACTTCTCTGCAATTCTAAGTGCGCATCTGAGGTGCGAAATTAGGACCCTCCCACTCTACTCCGGAGCTGTGAGGCCTACTAAATCACTCCTAAGTGAATAAAAAACAGCCATGTGGGTAATAACCCCAGAAAGAACCCAAAAGGGCTTTCAAAGTGTCTTGCAAAACGATTTTTCCTTAGCTAAACAATCGATTGCCCTGCATAAGTGTCAACCAGTATATTAGCCCTATTATGAAGCATTCAATTCCTTACTAAGTCTGTGAACATAGCTTACCCTCCCCTCATGGGGATATTGTCAGTCTCTTCTAGTATTATCTCAGTCTCGTCTAGAAATAAATGACTGAACATACCTTATTGCAGATCACCCTGCAAACTGTTCCCCCCAACTGAAGTTTTCTGGTACTCCTCAGTCCTGTGTGGGAACAGCAGTGGATTTTAGTTACAACATGCTAAAATCATTTTCCTCTCAGCAGAAATCTTCATCACTTTTCTGCTAGAGAGTAAATAGTACAAACCGGTACCATTTAAAATAACAAACTTTTGATTGAAGATAATAAAACTACAATTCTAACACCACATTCACTTTACCCTCCCGAGAGAGACCCTAGTGCTTAGAGACGGCAAAGAGAATGACTGGGGGGTGGAGCTAGAGGGGGAGCTATATGGACAGCTCTGCTGTGTGCTCTCTTTGCCACTTCCTGTAGGGAATGAGAATATCCCACAAGTAAAGGATGAATCCGTGGACTGGATACACCTTGCATGAGAAAACAGACAAGGGACTGGAACTCCTTTTTTCCTTCTTTTCATATATACAGAGTGTGCTCCACAAGTGTAAGAAGACCACATCATCATATACCTATCCATTACACATTAAATAAATAAAAATATATAAAGAAAAGTTACTTCCCCTTCCTTCCCCTCTTCCCATGAGACTGAGGCTCTGGGGGGGCAACTGCCCCCTCCGACGAGTTCTCATCGGAGATGTTTGTGGAAGAGGGGAAGGAGGAGTACTGGGATCACCCGGCTGAGGAAGAGATTGAGGAGAGCCAGGAGCAGATGGCCCAGCAGCAGATGGTGCATTATGCGCCTCCTGGAAGACCTGCAATATATCTTTCAGAGTATGCAAGATCTCTCTTTGGTCTTGGACAAGGTGTCTTTGGTCTTGTCAAATCTCATTAATTGCTTCTGTCAGCTGGATTCTGCTTTCCACATTTTCCATCCGGGAGGCACGCATCTCTTCCAGAAAATCTCTTAATATCTGCAGCTCTGCTATCTCCTCCTGAGTAGCTGCTGGTGCACGGCGGGCTGCTGGTGCAGTGGGGGCTTCTTCAGAGGATGATAGAGGGATGTCTTCCATGTCTCCCCGAGGTAGCAAGTCATCTCCACCACTCTCATACCTGGGTGAAGGAGGAGCCTGTGGGTGCTGTGCTGCCTCCTCCCCGGGCTCAGACTCTGTATATTGTAAAAATAAAGATGTAAATGCTTTTGATTACAATAGAATTACAAATGCAGCCTCATTAATCCACTTTCAAATACAACAATCAATACGATTTCTGCATTTTCCAAACCGTGTTTCTGATATCTATATGGTCAATCTGAATGTGTTTTTGCGTTTGTTTTTAGTCTGTTTAAATGCACACCTAACCTGTAGACTAGATACTAATGTGATGGCTTTTCGTGAAATGCAACTTTCGCAAGGTAATTGTGACTACGTTTACGTAATGTCTAAAAAAGCGTAATTGCGTTAATCATATCCTTAAATACATTCTTTATTTTTTATGTAAAGATATTATATAATGAGCTTACCGGCAGATGAGAGTGGCAGGTTCCCGGTATCAACTCCTCCGATACCGACTATGGCCACCTCGGAGATGCTGGGACGCAACATTTCCTCCCATCGGGAATATTCCACGATCATTTCAGGACCGCCAACGGTCCCTTTTAGATATTGGTTCTCCCTCGAGAGCTTTCTTTTGAGTTCCATTTTGCAGTCCCGGTAGTGATGCTTTATAGACTCGACATCCCTGTTATGGACCTCCACTGCATTAACGGCATCCCTGATCTCCAGCCATAGCTTCCTCTTCTCCCTAGGGGTGGCCTTCTGAGCCTGCAGCCTCCTAGCCCTCTCCATATAAGCCTCTATGAGGGCCTCCTTCTACTCCATGGTATATCTCGCCTCCCTAGTCAGCTTGGCTTTCCCCTGTGATGTGAGCCTCTGTTTCCCGGACTGTGAAAGCTCTACGCTGCCCGCCACTGGGCCCAGCCACTTGTTCATCTTGAACAAAGTGGCCGGGTCCACCCACCACTTCCCCCCCCTTCCTGTCCCTCTCTCCTGACTAACCTCCTGCCTGACCTCTATAATCTCTTCTATAAACTGAATCCTGAGGAACTCTAATAGTTCTGGGGTAATCTGCCCCCTGCCCCCTACCCCCCCCCCCCGACATACTCAAACAAAAAGTGAATGTGCCCAAATGAAAGGGGTCAAAATAAATTAAAGGAGAAAAAAAGTGCTCAAAGTGTGAAAGGGATATAAATAAAAGAGGGTAAGGAGTATTAAACAGACAAAAATGTAGAAAAAGACTAAAATGAGGATATGTAAACAAAATCTAACTATGGGATGGGTATGGGCTTAAAGGGAATGGGGTATGGAGTGTAGTATGAGAGGGGATGGGGTATGGAGTGTATGTAGTGTTATTGATGAGTGTATGTATGTATGTATTGAATGTGTTTGCATGTAAATGTGTTAAGTATTCAGAAAATCCACTCACTCAAACTCTCGCTCACTACCGCTCTCTCACTATCTCACACTACTACCTCACTATCTCACACTACCACTAACTCACTATCTCACACTAACACTAACTCTCACAATAAGGCACTAAATCTCTCTCTAATCTCCAAAAATCTGCCAGCAACACAGTCAAAGAGGCTATGCTTGTCGCTACAAGCATAGCCTCTTTGACTGTGTTGCTGGCAGATTTTTGGAGATTAGAGAGAGATTTAGTGCCTTATTGTGAGAGTTTATATACCCTATGTAAATTATTAATGATATACCGGTTTGCAAAGTAAAGTATGTTCAGGTGTGCTTTGTTAGTAATTAGTATGTGTGCAATGTGTATTAGTTGTGTGAATTTGCGCATGCTCATATTGAGTTAGTATTTGTGGAATGTGTATAATGTGATGATGTCATAGTGATCGTCTTGCATAACATTGTCCAAAAATATTATCTGTAAATGTAAAATACATATTTGTGATGGTGTCGTATTTGTGAAGTGGTGTAAATGTTTCTTTGTACTAATGTTTCATAATCTTGAATGCGAATGTTTTGTTTGTGTATGAGTGTGCAATTCTTTTTTCGTGTTGTTTTGTTCCGCGTTTCAAGATCGTAAGGTATTTCTGTATTCCTCGTTTAGTGTAAATGTTGTTTATTCTTTTTCTTTTCCGATTGTGAATGTGTAATGCGTATGTGCTATGTTGCGTGATTGTTTGTTTTGACGTGTTTTTTTGTTGTGCATTATGTGGTATACGTAATATGACAGAGCAGTGTGTATTTCTCACGAGATCGAGTGTTAGCTGAAAAATGTGTGCTTATTGCATTTATTCTCTATGGGAGAATGTTTAAAGCCGCCGTGATGACACTTCTTAAATAAACGCGGTAGTCGTGTTACCGAGACGCGTTACGAGGTTGTTTTGAGACTCATAATACCGACGTTAAGAAAAGTGCGCAAAGGAAATAAAGTACATGTAACTAACGCACCCCTCCTAACGCCAAACTCGTAATCTAGCCGTTAGGGTCTACATATAATGAGAATCAACAGCTCCTCTCAGCAAAAACATAATTTATGCTTACCTGATAAATTTATTTCTCTTGTAGTGTATCCAGTCCACGGATCATCCATTAATTGTGGGATATTCTCCTTCCAAACAGGAAGTTGCAAGAGGATCACCCACAGCAGAGCTGCTATATAGCTCCTCCCCTCACTGCCATATCCAGTCATTCGACCGAAACAAGCCAAGAAAGGAGAAACCATAGGGTGCAGTGGAGACTGTAGTTTAATTAAAATTTAGACCTGCCGTAAAAGGACAGGGCGGGCCGTGGACTGGATACACTACAAGAGAAATACATTTATCAGGTAAGCATAAATTATGTTTTCTCTTGTTAAGTGTATCCAGTCCACGGATCATCCATTACTTGTGGGATACCAAAGCTAAAGTACACGGATGATGGGAGGGACAAGGCAGGAACTTAAACGGAAGGAACCACTGCCTGTAGAACCTTTCTCCCAAAAACAGCCTCCGAAATTTGGAAAAGGTATGAAGCGAAGACCAAGTCGCAGCCTTGCAAATCTGTTCAACAGAAGCCTCATTTTTAAAGGCCCAGGTGGAAGCCACAGCTCTAGTAGAATGAGCTGTAATCCTTTCAGGGGGCTGCTGTCCAGCAGTCTCATAGGCTAAACGGATTATACTCCGAAGCCAAAAAGAAAGAGAGGTTGCCGAGGCTTTTTGACCTCTCCTCTGTCCAGAGTAAACAACAAACAGGTTAGATGTTTGACGAAAATCTTTAGTAGCTTGTAAGTAAAACTTCAAGGCACGGACTACGTCTAGATTATGCAAAAGACGTTCCTTCTTTGAAGAAGGATTAGGACATAATGATGGAACAACAGTCTCTTGATTGATATTCTTGTTAGAAACCACCTTGGGTAAAAACCCCGGTTTTGTACGCAGAACTACTTTATCTGAATGAAAGATCAGATAAGGGGAATCACAATGTAAGGCAGATAACTCAGAGACTCTTCGAGCCGAGGAAATAGCCATCAGAAACAGAACTTTCCATGATAGAAGTTTGATATCAATAGAATGAAGGGGTTCAAACGGGACCCCTTGAAGAACTTTAAACCTGTTGCTCCTCCATGGAGCTTAAACGTAGTTCTTAAACACAGGCTTAATTCTAACCAAAGCCTGACAAAATGCCTGAACGTCTGGAACTTCTGCCAGACGCTTGTGTAAAAGAATAGACAGAGCAGAAATCTGTCCCTTTAAAGAACTAGCTGATAATCCTTTGTCCAAACCCTCTTGGAGAAAGGACAATATCCTAGGAGTCTTAACCCTACTCCATGAGTAATTCTTGGATTCACACCAATGAAGATATTTACGCCATATCTTGTGGTAGATTTTCCTGGTGACAGGCTTTCGTGCCTGTATTAAGGTATCAATGACTGACTCGGAGAAGCCACGCTTAAATAGGATCAAGCGTTCAATCTCCATGCAGTCAGTCTCAGAGAAATTAGATTCGGATGATTGAAAGGACCTTGTATGAGAAGGTCTTGTCTCAGAGGCAAAGTCCATGGTGGAAAAGATGACATGTCCACTAGGTCTGCATACCAGGTCCTGCGTGGCCACGCAGGCGCTATCAGAATCACTGATGCCCTCTCCTGTCTGATTTTGGCAATAAGTCGAGGAAACGGTGGAAACACATAAGCCAGGTTGAAGAACCAAGGAGCTGCTAGAGCATCTATCAGCGTCGCTTCTGGGTCCCTGGACCTGGATCCGTAACAAGGAAGCTTGGCGTTCTGGCGAGACGCCATGAGATCCAGTTCTGGTTTGCCCCAACGATGAACCAATTGAGCAAACACCTCGAATTATCGAATTATCTTTGAGACTTCTAACACCGCTAGGGAACTCCTGGTTCCCCCTTGATGGTTGATGTAAGCCACAGTCGTGATGTTGTCCGACTGAAATCTGATGAACCTCAGGGTTGCTAACTGAGGCCAAGCTAGAAGAGCATTGAATATTGCTCTTAACTCCAGAATATTTATTGGGAGGAGTTTCTCCTCCTGAGTCCACGATCTCTGAGCCTTCAGGGAGTTCCAGACTGCACCCCAACCTAGAAGGCTGGCATCTGTTGTTACAATCGTCCAATCTGGCCTGCGAAAGGTCATACCCTTGGACAGGTGGACCCGAGATAACCACCAGAGAAGAGAATCTCTGGTTTCCTGATCCAGATTTAGTAGAGGGGACAAATCTGTGTAATCCCCATTCCACTGACTGAGCATGCATAATTGCAGCGGTCTGAGATGCAGGCGCACAAATGGCACTATGTCCATTGCCGCTACCATTAAGCCGATTGCCTCCATTCACTGAGCCACCGCAGGGCGCGGAGTGGAGTGAAGAACACGGCAAGCATTTAGAAGTTTTGATAACCTGGACTCCGTCAGGTAAATTTTAATTTCTACATAATCTATAAGAGTCCCTAGGAAGGAAATCTTTGTGAGAGGAGATAGAGAACTCTTTCCTTCGTTCACTTTCCACCCATGTGACCTCAGAAATGCCAGAACTATCTATGTATGAGACTTGGCAATTTGAAAGCTTGACGCCTGTATCAGGATGTCGTCTAGATAAGGAGCCACCGCTATGCCTCGCGGTCTTAGAACCGCCAGAAGGGAGCCCAGAACCTTTGTAAAAATTCTCGGGGCTGTAGCCAACCCGAAGGGAAGAGCTACAAATTGGTAATGCCTGTCTAGAAAGGCAAACCTTAGGAACCGATGATGATCTTTGTGAATCGGAATGTGAAGGTAGGCATCCTTTAAGTCCACTGTGGTCATGTACTGACCCTCTTGGGTCATGGGTAAGATGGTCCGAATAGTTTCCATCTTGAATGATGGAACTCTTTTTTGGGAACCACAAACAGATTTGAGTAAAAACCCTGTCCTTGTTCCGTCTGCGGAACTGGATGGATCACTCCCATTACTAGAAGGTCTTGCACGCAGCGAAGGAATGCCTCTTTCTTTATCTGGTTTGCAGATAATCTTGAAAGGTGAAATCTCCCTTGTGGAGGAGAAGCTTTGAAGTCCAGAAGATATCCCTGAGATATGATCTCCAACGCCCAGGGATCCTGAACATCTCTTGCCCACGCCTGGGCGAAGAGAGAAAGTCTGCCCCCTACTAGATCCGTTGTCGGATAGGGGGCCGTTCCTTCATGCTGTCTTGGAGGCAGCAGCAGGCTTTCTGGCCTGCTTGCCCTTGTTCCAGGACTGGTTAGATTTCCAGGCCTGCTTGGATTGAGCAAAAGTTCCCTCTTGTTTTGAAGCAGAGGAGGTTGATGCTGCACCTGCCTTGAAATTTCGAAAGGCACGAATATTAGACTGTTTGGCCCTTGATTTGGCCCTGTCCTGAGGAAGGGTATGACCCTTACGTCCAGTAATGTCTGCAATAATTTCTTTCAAACCAGTCCTGAATAAGGTCTGCCCCTTGAAAGGAATGTTGAGTAATTTAGACTTTGAAGTCACGTCAGCTGACCAGGATTTAAGCCATAGCGCCCTACGCGCCTGGATGGCGAATCCGGGATTCTTAGCCGTTAGTTTAGTCAAATGAACAATGGCATCAGAAACAAATGAGTTAGCTAGCTTAAGTGTTCTAAGCTTGTCAATGATTTCAGTCAATGGAGCTGTATGGATGGCCTCTTCCAAGGCCTCAAACCAGAATGCCGCCGCAGCAGTGACAGGCACAATGCATGCAAGGGGCTGTAAAATAAAACCTTGTTGAATAAACATTTTCTTAAGGTAACCCTCTAATTTTTTATCCATTGGATCTGAAAAAGCACAACTGTCTTCAACCGGGATAGTGGTACGCTTTGCTAAAATAGAAACTGCTCCCTCCACCTTAGGGACCGTCTGCCATAAGTCCCGTGTAGTGGCGTCTATGGGAAACATTTTTCTAAATATAGGAGGGGGGGAAAACGGCACACCGGGTCTATCCCACTCCTTACTAATAATTTCTGTAAACCTTTTAGGTATTGGAAAAACATCAGTACACACCGGCACTGCATAGTATTTATCCAGTCTACACAATTTCTCTGGCACTGCAATTGTGTTACAGTCATTCAAAGCAGCTAACACCTCCCCAAGCAATACACGGAGGTTCTCAAGCTTAAATTTAAAATTAGAAATCTCTGAATCAGGTTTCCCTGAGTCAGAGACGTCACCAACAGACTGAAGCTCTCCGTCCTCAGGTTCTGCATATTGTGACGCAGTATCAGACATGGCTCTTACAGCATCTGCGCGCTCTGTATCTCGTCTAACCCCAGAGCTATCACGCTTGCCCCTTAATTCAGGCAATCTGGCTAATACCGCTGACAGGGTATTATCCATGATCGCAGCCATGTCCTGCAAAGTAATCGCTATGGGCGTCCCTGATGTACTTGGCGCCATATTAGCGGGCGTCCCTTGAGCGGGAGACAAAGGGTCCGACACGTGGGGAGAGTTAGTCAGCATAACTTCCCCCTCGACAGAACCCTCTGGTGACAATTCTTTAATAGATAAAGACTGATCTTTACTGTTTAAGGTGAAATCAATACATTTAGTACACATTCTCCTATGGGGCTCCACCATGGCTTTTAAACATAATGAACAAGTAGTTTCCTCTGTGTCAGACATGTTTGTACAGACTAGCAATGAGAATAGCAAGCTTGGAAAACACTTTAAAACAAGTTAACAAGCAATATAAAAAAACGTTACTGTGCCTTTAAGAAAAACAAATTTTGTCAAAATTTGAAATAACAGTGAAAAAAGGCAGTTACACTAACGAAATTTTTACAGTGTATGTAACAAGTTAGCAGAGCATTGCACCCACTTGCAAATGGATGATTAACCCCTTAATACCAAAAACGGAATAATAAATGAAAAAAACGTTTTTAAAATTAGTCACAACTGCCACAGGTCTACTGTGGTTGTTACCCTCCTCAAACACGACTTTTGAAGCCTTTTGAGCCCTTCAGAGATGTCCTGTATCATGCAGAGGGAAGCTGAATGTCTCTGTCTGTAATTTTAGCTGCACAGAAAAGCGCTAAAATAGGCCCCTCCCACTCATATTACAACAGTGGAAATCCTCAGGAAACTGTTTCTAGGCAAAAATCAAGCCAGCCATGTGGAAAAAAACTAGGCCCCAATAAGTTTTATCACCAAGCATATATAAAAACAATTAAACATGCCAGCAAACGTTTTATATTGCACTTTTATAAGAGTATGTATCTCTGGTAATAAGCCTGATACCAGTTGCTATTAAATCACTGTATTTAGGCTTAACTTACATTAATCCGGTATCAGCAGCATTTTTCTAGCAAATTCCATCCCTAGAAATATGTTAACTGCACATACCTTATTGCAGGATAACCTGCACACCATTCCCCCTCTGAAGTTACTTCACTCCTCAGAATATGTGAGAACGGCAGTGGATCTTAGTTACTTCTGCTAAGATCATAGAAAACGCAGGCAGATTCTTCTTCCAATGCTGCCTGAGTTAAAATAGTACACTCCGGTACCATTTAAAAATAACAAACTTTTGATTGAAGACAAAAATCTAACTATAATACACCACTCTCCTCTTACTACCTCCATCTTTGTTGAGAGTTGCAAGAGAATGACTGGATATGGCAGTGAGGGGAGGAGCTATATAGCAGCTCTGCTGTGGGTGATCCTCTTGCAACTTCTTGTTGGGAAGGAGAATATCCCACAAGTAATGGATGATCCGTGGACTGGATACACTTAAGAGAAAAATAACATTCCCCTATAACGGTTGAAAATTTACTTACACAGATAGTAAACTTCTAAACCAAGAAGGCTGGTTAAACTTGCATTCCTCCATGGGGGAGTTTATATGTTCAGATGAGATTTTTTTTTTTTTTTTTTTTAAATTAATTTCAGGTACAGTAAATGTGTGTTTACGGCTAAATTTATTTTAAAACCTTGGTGACATATGCATGGGCATATGTTCTAATATTCTTATATATTTAAAAGATAAACATATATAAACTCATTTTTTAAACACATTAGGGAGGCTATTAGGAATTACATTAGACAGTCTTAGTAAATTATACATGTGACCCTGTACCCCATCTACTTTTTAAATATGGAAAAATTGTGCGTCTCAAGTATACATTGCACTATATTGATACAAATGTATAATGTTTCACCTATCATTTTGGAATATAAATAAGTTAAAGTACGTACAAATATGCTAACATTTTTTTTAATCTTCTGTTTTATAACTTCTGAAAGCTAATATGTTAGACTTTGTGTACCATGGACAAGCAAAAAAACTATTTAAACACCTCTCAGAACCTTTGGCACTTCAGTAATATGAAGAATTAAAAAAAAAAACACATAAAAAAGTTTCATATACATATCCAGTGTCATAAAAAATATTCACAGTTAATACTAAAAATTGGTCACCGAGAAAGTCCAATACATCCTACTGTAATTCATTAACCATATAGTTTCTTCCCAACACTGAATTGAACCTAAGGCACTTTGGTAGCAGAGTTATCACAGCTTGCATTATTAATTAGTTAATAATGCTTAAATATTAAAATACATATTTAAAATAAAAACTACATTCAATTTGAATAATTTTCTTCAACATGATGGTTCTCCCTTTTATATTCCGGTGGGTACAAATCCCAGGGCTCACACATGTCTGTAACGTCCATGTTTTCACTTAATTCCTGTAGTCGTTGGTAGGAGTATATCTTGTCTTCATGCCTCCTCTCTCCACATCTGGAAGCCTGTCTTACATTGAAAGCTGCACTGATCAAAAGTAGAACTGCAAGTGTGGCAGTTACAATGCTCCATGTTTGCCTGGGAAAATAAGTGAACACACCCTTTATTACTCAAGAAATTACACTAAAACTGCAAAGCAACACTCTTTGGATTTAAGTACAAATGTTTAGTGGTTTATCCATCTCTGTCATTGCTCTGGGAACACTTGCTATGCTACTTGCAAAAATGCTCCCGCACTGCTGAGCGTGTCTAGAGGAAATCTCGCTCTGAAACCGATTTCATCCACTATAAATTCATTCTTCGCTCAGAATTAAGTTTGTTTACTATCTTCCTCACGCCTCACTACCTGCCTGCTCAACCCTATCCCTTCCCATCTAATACTCTCTCTGTCTTCTACCATCATTTCTTTACGTACTCACATCTTCAACCTATCCTTCTCTACCGATTCATTCCTATCTTCTTTCAAACATACAAAGTTCACTCCCATACTCAAAAAATCCTCCCTTGATCCTAATTCTCCTGCAAACTATCGCCCCATATCACTGCTTCCACTAGCATCAAAACTCCTGGAAAAACTAGTTTACAACCACCTAACCCACTTCCTGTACTCCAACTCCTTGCTTGACCCCCTGCAATCTGGCTTCCTCCCAAACACTCAACTGAAACTGCCCTTACAAATGTTACTAATGATCTTCTTTATGCTAAAAGTATCTGCCACTACTCTATACTTATCTTACTTAAGTTTATTTTTTATCATTGTTTTATTTAAATTAATTGTACCCTTGGACAGCACTGCAGAATATATGTTGGCACTTAATAAATAAAAGTATAATAATAATAACATTTAAAGCTTATAAACATTTTATAAGCTTAGTATTTAGGTTATTCCCCAGTCATGGGTGCTGCCATGTTAAAATCTGGCTTTTACTGCATTCCAGTGCTGATGTATTTGCACATGAGCAGCAACTATCCTTCAAATTCTTGCAGTGAATCCTAGGTTTCAAAATGGTGGCACCCATAATAAGTGGGAGGTTAATGATATGTTTTTAGCGTTTAATGCCTCTAAGAAATAAAATATACACATTTTAGACACTGTTCTGAAAGCGGAAGGACCTAAAGGAGTCTAAGCATGACAAATTGAAACAAAGTATTATATCCCTTGTTAAATAGAAGTTAAAGTGATTATAAAGTTTAATGAGTAAGTGCCCAGTATCTAAAACTAATCTTAAAAACAGGGGCACTTTCATTAATTAAACTTTACACTGAAGCTTCTTTTTTAAAATACTTACCTTTCTTTATGGAAAACAGACCAGCAATCCTCCGGCCGTATCTCCTGCTGTAGCTAGCATATCGATGACCAATCCGGCTTCCTCTAATAGTTGCGTGGTCCCACAAGCTGGACACCAAAGGGGGCACGTAATGATTGGAGGAAGCGGGATAGGAATAGTCTATAATTTAATCTGACAGATCTTTTTATACCTTAAGTAACAACATTATTGTTTAATACAGAATAAGTTACTCGTATGAGCTTCTCAAAAAACATAATTTATGCTTTCCAGATAAATTCCATTCCTTCTATATAGGGAGAGTCCATGGGTTCATTCCTTACTGTTGGGAAATACAATACCTGGCCACCAGGAGGAGGCAAAGACACCCGCAGCCAAAGGCTTAGATATCCCTCCCACTTCCTCATTACTCCAGTCATTCCGCTGAGGGAATAAGGAAAAGTAGGAGAAACATTAGGGTATAAATAGTGCCAGAAGAATAAAATAAATAATAGGGGACCGTCCATAGACAAGAAAAAACGGGTGGGGCCATGGACTCTCCCTATTCAGAAGGAAAGGAATTTATCTGGTAAGCCTAAATTATGTTTTCCATTCTAAGACAGGGAGAGTCCACGGCTTCATTCATTACTGTTGGGAAAACTATACCCAAGCTTTAGAGGAAACAGAATGAATAACGGGAGGGAACAAAAAGAAAGAGGCAGACCATATTCTGAGGGCACCGCAGCCTGCAAATCTTTTCTCCCGAAAGCTGCTTCATTCGAAGCAAAAACATCAAACTTGTAAAATTTTGATAAAGTAAGTAAGGAGGACCAGGTAGCCGCCTTACAAATCTGATCCATAGAGGCCTCATTCTTAAAGGCCCAAGAGGAAGCCACTGCTCTAGTGGAATGAGCAGTTATCCTCTCAGGACAACGATGTCCCGCTGTCTCGTAAGCTAAGCAGATGACACTCCTTAACCAAAAAGATAGGGAAGTCGAAGTAGCCTTCTGTCCTTTACGTTTCCCGGAATAGACAACAAACAAAGAGCAAGATTGTCTAAACTCCTTAGTAGCCTGAAGATTGAACTTCAAGGCGCGAACCACATCCAAGTTGTGAAATAAGCGTTCCTTCGATGAAGAAGGATTAGGACACAAGGAAGGAACCACAATCTCCTGATTTTTTTTTTTTTCCCCCTTTTCAAAATTTTTATTTCATTATACACAGCAGACATAAGTCAAAGAAAAATATTTAAACAACCTATGACAGATATTCGTTATTAACTGACCATATCTAGTCACAGTTTCTTTGCGTTAATCGAGGCTTAATTCACATAAAAAGAAAAGCATAACCATCAAAATAAAATAGGCAGGTATAACATCTATGTTACTTCAGTAATGTTGTAGTACAAGAGCTCACTGTATGTGGCCTGTATCCTTACTTTCAGATTATCTTGCTTTAATACACTCCACGTACACTTATCCTACGTAAGTCTTCATATTTATAAACATATTCTAAAACCTGTGTAGATGCTTCCTTACTGAGGGGGTGGGGAAAGAGGAAAAAAAAAAGGAAAAAGGGGGGGGGGGGGCTATTCGTTTATGAACCAATTAATAGGAAGTAGCCCTTGTTCTAGCTGCCGTTGGACCCAGCTAGAATTTTTAAAGGGGAGGGTAAGTTGGCATTGGGCTCTTTTAGGCAAAGAGTAGATGTAACACTTCCATTTGTTGAAAAACCTGGCAATTTGTTTGGGGTTAGGATTTTTTAAATTAAATTGTTCCACCACACTCTGATACTGAACATTATTAAGAAACTTTGTAAATGTGGGTTCTTTCTTCCCCTTCCACATCTTTAATATTAGATTCCTTCCAATCAATATGAGTAGGTTTATGAATCTAACATTGGGCAGCTCCGGGGAATATTTGCATAGAAAAAATATCTGCAACAAATTAAATTTAAATCGTGTTCCTAAAATCTTGCAGCCCCAGAAGGTAACTTTTTACCAAAATTGGTCAATTTTTGGGCATGACCAAAAGCAGTGTACAATATCTGCTCTACCAAAGCCACGTCTAGAACAGTTTCCTTGAACCTGTGCCCATTTTGCCATTCTATCTGGGGTCAGATAGGCCACATTTACTATTTTCAAATGTGATTCTTTATAACTACTTAGTACTGTTGCTTTAGAAGCTAGTATCGTGCTATGTATTAATATTTCTCTATCTACATCTACTCCTACCCTGCTCCACTTTTCCTTAATATCCAGAATGTTACTTTCTCTGGAGGGTTTCAATAGTATCTTATAAGTCGAAGAGATGGTTCCCACCCCCTCCTGATATTCCCTAATCACTGCCCTCAAATCTCTAGTGTCCAGATCTGGCCCTGTTTTTTGTCTTAAATCCCCTATCCAATGTCTAGCCTGGAGGTAGGCGTAAAAGTAAGCTTTTGGAAGGTTGTATTCCTACGACAAATCTAGGAAGTTCTTTGTTGTCAAGGTTTTATCCTCGCACATTTGTGATACATACTTTAATCCCCTCTCCGCCCATGCTGCATAAACAGAAGTACCTACTCCAGGGGGAAAGTCCGGGTTACCTATCAATGGAAGGAACTCTGATTTAGCAAAATTTAATTTAATCTCCCCACACATTTGCTGCCACGCGAGAATAATGAATTTAAATGTATAAAACTGCACAATATTACTCAGGAGTTTAGCGGCCGGATAATGTAAAATTGCTTGTAACGCAAAGGGTGCTATCATGCTGGCTTCTATTTCATAAAATGTAACCCGCTCTTTTTCAGCAATCCAATATAGGGCATATTTACAAAGGGCAGCATAATTATAGAACTTAACATTTCGGCAGGCCAGACCACCATATCTCCTCGATAGGGTTAATTTATAAAGGGATATACGAGGCTTCTTATCCTTCCAAAGGAATTGATTGAAAATCCTATTAAGGAAAATAATGTCTTTTTTATACAGAAGGAGAGGGAGATTTTGAAGAAAGTTGTCAGGTTAGGAAATGTCCAGAAGAAGACCCAAATGCTAGGGCGAACTTAAACAACACCCTTGCACTCTGAGTTTAATCCAGGACGTGACCCCACGACAACCTCCAAAAAACAAAGTACTCACAATATGGAGCAGGGTTAGCCTGTGCCACAGTAATTCATTATATCAGCCAGATAGACTTCTGAATAAGGAACTGGTTTCAGGAAATGTCTTCCACAGTATCAGGAGAGCAGGGATAGTCACTTATACTCAGACAGAAGAAGGGTAAAACAGGAAACAGTTAATAATGCAGGAGTAGGTCATTTGTTATCAGGCAGTCTGAAGGTTAACACTGTGTAGACAGTCTTTGCAGAGTATGCAAAAGGTAATCAAGCAGTTTGAGAGTTAACACTGTGTAGACAGTCTTTGCAGAGTATGCAACAGGTAATCAGGCAGTTTGAGGGTAAACACTGTTTAGTCAGAACTTGCAGAATTAACAACATGTAATCAGGTAGTTTGAAGGTTAACACTGTGTTGTCAGAACTTGCAGAGATAATAACAGGTAAGCTAGTAGTTTGAAGGTTAACACAGATTAATCAGTACTTGTTGAGATTGGCAACAGGATATCAAGCAGTTTGAAGGTTTACACTGAATAATTGTATTTGCAGAGTTTGGAAACAGGTAAACATGCAGATTGAAGGTTTCACAGAAATAACAGTATTTGAATAGTTTGGCAGTACACAGAGTAGTCTGAATATGCAGGGTTTGCAGCAGGTAAACAGGAAGTTTGAAAGTTTCACAAAACAAACAGTACTTGCATTGTTTGGAGACAGGTAATCAGGAAGTTGAAGGTTAATCCAGCATAGTAAATCCTTGAAGAGATTGGCAACAGAAAAGCAGCAGTTAGAGAGATTCCTCAGCGAAATCCTATCAGAAGCCAAAAAGTTAACAAACAAACTGGCACTGGAGAAACAGGAAGCCAAGAATAAAAAGCATGGTTGTGACATCATCAGGAAGGGGTGGCTCAGACACCTGTCAATCAAGCACACAGAGAGGACTGCAGAGCTTCCCAGCAGCTGAGCGTGACAAAAGTAAAGCAATTTTGGGAACAAAACCACCTTAATTAGCATAATCCGCGCAGTCACCGAAAGTCTATTAAGTTGCAGTTGCTAAGGGGGAATTTAGTAGACTCAAAAGAAATTGTACCAATCCCTCTGATTTCTCCACTAAATCAATGGATTTGTTTAACAGGTTGAAAGCTAGGAAATACCCTTTAAAACAGGTTAATAAAGCTAGAGCACAAGTTGACAAACTCACGAGGGAGAATTTGTTATTCACCCAAACACGTGATATTGAACCCTTTGATGGCGTAACTTTTGTAACACATAGTGTCCAGTACCCCCAGATCTGTAATATTGTACAAAAACATTTTTCTATATTGACAGCTGAGGATAAACTGGTAGATACAGTTAAAAAGGGCCTTAGATGTTCCTACAGAAAGAGTCCAACTTTGGGCTCCATCTTAGCCCCCACTTTACTTAAAACAGACAAAAAACATAATTTATGCTTACCTGATAAATTTATTTCTCTTGTAGTGTGTTCAGTCCACGGGTCATCCATTACTTATGGGATATATTCTCCTTCCCAACAGGAAGTTGCAAGAGGATCACCCAAGCAGAGCTGCTATATAGCTCCTCCCCTTACATGTCATATCCAGTCATTCGACCGAAACAAGACGAGAAAGGAGAACTATAGGGTGCAGTGGTGACTGGAGTTATAATTTAAAATTTAGAACCTGCCTCAAAAAGACAGGGCGGGCCGTGGACTGAACACACTACAAGAGAAATAAATGTATCAGGTAAGCATAAATTATGTTTTCTCTTGTTAAGTGTGTTCAGTCCACGGGTCATCCATTACTTATGGGCTACCAATACCAAAGCTAAAGTACACGGATGAAGGGAGGGACAAGGCAGGAACATTAAACAGAAGGAACCACTGCCTGTAGAACCTTTCTCCCAAAAACAGCCTCCGAAGAAGCAAAAGTGTCAAATTTGTAAAATTTGGAAAAGGTATGAAGTGAAGACAAAGTTGCAGCCTTGCAAATCTGTTCAACAGAGGCCTCATTTTTAAAGGCCCAAGTGGAAGCCACAGCTCTTGTGGAATGAGCTGTAATTCTTTCAGGAGGCTGCTGTCCAGCAGTCTCATAGGCTAAACGTATTATGCTACGAAGCCAAAAAGAGAGAGGTAGCCGAAGCCTTTTGACCTCTCCTCTGTCCAGAGTAAACGACAAACAGGTAAGAAGTTTGTCGAAAATCTTTAGTTGCCTGTAAGTAGAACTTCAGGGCACGGACCACGTCTAGATTATGCAAAAGACGTTCCTTCTTTGAAGAAGGATTAGGACACAATGATGGAACAACAATCTCTTGATTGATATTCCTGCTAGAAACAACCTTAGGCAAAAACCCAGGTTTAGTACGCAGGACTACCTTGTCTGAATGAAAGATCAGATAAGGAGAATCACAATGTAAGGCAGATAACTCAGAGACTCTTCGAGCCGAGGAAATAGCCATCAAAAACAGAACTTTCCAAGATAAAAGCTTAATATCAATGGAATGAAGGGGTTCAAACGGAACACCCTGAAGAACTTTAAGAACCAAGTTTAAGCTCCACAGAGGAGCAACAGCCTTAAACACAGGCTTAATCCTAGCCAAAGCCTGAAAAAAAGCCTGGACGTCTAGATTCCCTGCCAGACGCTTGTGTAAAAGAATATCCAATATCCTAGGAATCCTAACCTTACTCCATGAGTAACTCTTGGATTCACACCAATATAAATATTTACGCCATATCTTATGGTAAATTTTTCTGGTAACAGGTTTCCGAGCCTGTATCAATGTATCAATAACCGAAACCCCACGCTTTGATAGAATCAAGCGTTCAATCTCCAAGCAGTCAGCCTCAGAGAAATTAGGTTTGGATGGTTGAAAGGACCCTGAATTAGAAGGTCCTGCCTCAGAGGTAGAGACCATGGTGGACAAGACGACATGTCCACTAGGTCTGCATACCAGGTCCTGCGTGGCCACGCAGGCGCTATCAGAATCACCGATGCTCTCTCCTGTTTGATCCTGGCAATCAGTCGAGGTAGCAACGGAAAAGGTGGAAACACATAAGCTATGTTGAAAACCCAAGGGGCTGCAAGTGCATCTACCAGCACCGCTCCTGGGTCCCTGGACCTGGATCCGTAACGAGGAAGCTTGGCGTTCTGGCAAGATGCCATAAGATCCAGATCCGGTTTGCCCCAACGACGAATCAGTTGAGCAAATACCTCCGGGTGTAGTTCCCACTCCCCCGGATGAAAAATCTGGCGACTTAGAAAATCCGCTTCCCAGTTCTCCACACCTGGGATGTAGATCGCTGACAGGTGGCAAGAGTGTGACTCTGCCCAGCGAATTATCTTCGAGACTTCCAACATCGCTAGGGAACTCCTGGTTCCCCCTTGATGATTGATGTAAGCCACAGTCGTGATGTTGTCCGACTGAAACCTGATGAACCTCAGTGTTGCTAACTGAGGCCAAGCTAGAAGAGCATTGAATATTGCTCTTAATTCTAGAATGTTGATTGGTAGGAGTTTCTCCTCCTGAGTCCACGATTCCTGAGCCTTCAGGGAGTTCCAGACTGCTCCCCAGCCTAGAAGGCTGGCATCTGTTGTTACAATCGTCCAATCTGGTCTGCGAAAGGTCATTCCTTTGGACAGATGAACCCGTGACAACCACCAGAGAAGAGAATCTCTGGTCTCCTGGTCCAGATTTAGCAAAGGGGACAGATCTGAGTAATCCCCGTTCCACTGACTTAGCATGCGTAGTTGCAGCGGTCTGAGATACAGGCGCGCAAATGGCACTATGTCCATTGCCGCGACCATCAAGCCGATTACTTCCATACACTGAGCTACTGATGGGCTTGGAATGGAGTGAAGGGCACGGCAAGCATTGAGAATCTTTGATAACCTGGACTCCGTCAGGTAAATCTTCATCTCTACAGAATCTATAAAAGTCCCTAGAAAAGGAACCCTTGTGAGCGGTAACAGAGAACTCTTTTCCACGTTCACTTTCCACCCATGCGACCTCAGAAATGCTAGAACTATCTCTGTATGAGACTTTGCATTTTGAAAACTTGACGCTTGAATCAGAATGTCGTCTAGGTACGGAGCCACCGCTATGCCTCATGGTCTTAGTACCGCCAGAAGTGAGCCCAGAACCCTTGTAAAAATTCTCGGGGCCGTAGCTAACCCGAAGGGAAGAGCTACAAACTGGTAATGCCTGTCTAGAAAGGCAAATCTTAGGTACCGATAATGATCTTTGTGAATCGGTATGTGAAGGTAGGAATCCTTTAAGTCCACTGTGGTCATATATTGACCCTCTTGGATCATGGGCAGGATGGTCCGAATGGTTTCCATCTTGAACGATGGAACCCTTAGGAATTTGTTTAAGATTTTTAAGTCTAAGATTGGTCTGAAGGTTCCCTCTTTTTTGGGAACCACAAATAGATTTGAGTAAAACCCTTGTCCTCGTTCCGTTCGCGGAACTGGGTGGATCACTCCCATCACTAAGAGGTCTTGTACACATTGTAGAAATGCCTCTTTCTTTACTAGGTTTGTTGATAACCTTGACAGATGAAACCTCCCTTGTGGAGGAGAAGTTTTGAAATCCAGAAGGTATCCCTGAGATATAATCTCCAGCGTCCAGGGATCCTGTACATCTCTTGCCCAGGCCTGGGCGAAGAGAGAAAGTCTGCCCCCCACTAGATCCGTCTCCGGAGAGGGGGCCTTGTCTTCATGCTGTCTTAGGGGCGGAAGTAGGCTTTCTGGCCTGCTTGCCCTTGTTCCATGACGGGTTGCCTTTCCAACCCTGTCTGTAACGAGCAGTAGTTCCTTCCTGTTTTGGAGCGGAGGAAGTTGATGCTGCTCCTGCCTTGAAGTTACGAAAGGCACGAAAATTAGACTGTTTGGCCTTTGATTTGGCCCTGTCCTGAGGAAGGGTGTGGCCCTTACCTCCCGTAATGTCAGCAATAATTTCCTTCAAGCCGGGCCCGAATAAGGTCTGCCCTTTGAAAGGAATGTTAAGTAGTTTAGACTTAGAAGTTACATCTGCTGACCAGGATTTAAGCCATAGCGCCCTGCGCGCCTGTATGGCGAATCCGGAATTTTTAGCCGTAAGTTTGGTTAAATGCACTACGGCATCCGAAACAAACGCATTAGCCAGTTTAAGCGTTCTAACTTTGCTCAAAGTCTAATCCAATGGTGCTGTGCGAATCGCCTCTTCCAGAGACTCAAACCAGAATGCCGCTGAAGCCGTGACAGGCGCAATGCATGCAAGAGGCTGCAATATAAAACCTTGTTGAACAAACATTTTCTTAAGGTAACCCTCTAATTTTTTATCCATTGGATCTGAGAAAGCACAGCTATCCTCCACCGGGATAGTGGTACGCTTGGCTAAAGTAGAAACTGCTCCCTCCACCTTAGGGACCGTCTGCCATAAGTCTCGTGTGGTGGCGTCTATAGGGAACATTTTTCTAAATATCGGAGGAGGGGAAAAGGGCACACCGGGTCTATCCCACTCCTTACTAATAATTTCTGTAAGCCTTTTTGGTATAGGAAAAACGTCAGTACACACCGGTACCGCAAAGTATCTATCCAACCTACATAATTTCTCTGGGATTGCCACCGTGTCGCAATCATTCAGAGACGCTAACAGCTCCCCTAGTAACACGCGGAGGTTCTCAAGCTTAAATTTAAAATTTGAAATTTCTGAATCCGGTCTCCCCGGATCAGAACAGTCACCGACAGAATGAAGCTCACCGTCCTCATGTTCTGCAAATTGTGACGCAGTATCAGACATGGCTCTCGTGTCATCAGCGCGCTCTGTCCTTAACCCAGAGATATCGCGCTTGCCTCTTAATTCGGGCATATTGTATAATACTTCTTTCATAACATTAGCCATATCATGTAAAGTGATTTGTAAGGGCCTTGATGTACTTGGCGCCTCAATCTTACGCACCTCCCGAGCGGGAGACGCAGGTACTGACACGTGAGGAGAGTTAGACGGCATAACTTCCCCCTCTTTGTCTGGTGATAATTTCTTTATCGGTACAGATTGACTTTTATTCAAAGTAATATCAATACAATTGGTACACATATTTCTATTGGGCTCCACATCGGCTTTTGAACATAATGAACAAGCAGATTCCTCTGTATCAGACATGTTTAAACAGACTAGCAATGAAGCTAGCAAGCTTGGAAATCACTTTCAATAAGTTTACAAGCAATATAAAAAACGCTGCAGCGCTTTTAAAAACACAGTTGAATAACAAGAAAACTAATTCAGTTATAGTCAACAATTCTTAACGAGAAATGTATTAATTAGCAGAGGATTGCACCCATTAGCAAAAGGATGATTAACCCCTCAATACCCAAAAACGGATATCAAATTAAGATTTAACGCTTTTATCACAGTCAAACACACTGTCACAGATCTGCTGTGACTGATTACCTCCCTCAAAAACGAATTTTGAAGACCCCTGAGCTCTCTAGAGACGTCCTGGATCAAGGAGGCAGAAACAGGAAGACTGTGCTAGAATTTTAACTGCACAACAAGGCGCTAAAACAAGGTCCCTCCCACTCATATTACAACAGTGGGTGTTATAAGCTTGTATAATGTGGCTATTCCCAGAGAACCTTAAGTAAAACAGGCTTATACAAAAGGTTATTACCAAGGGAGATAGCTGTTTTACTTAGTACAAGTTCTTTTTATAACACTTTACAAAATCAAAATAAAGTGAATAAAACAGATGAAATGAAGCCTTTGTATATTTTACACACTTGTAAAGAGTTGTGTTCTTTAAAGATAGAAGGCAGCAAACAAGCAGCTTATTGGTACTTGTCTGAGAAAAGCAGAATTTTATAGCAAAGTCTCTTTTTAGTTAAGCTAAGAAGTGAGAAACTGATTTACAGTCTGCAATGTCCTTATATCAAGAGGTATCAGGTTACAGCAGGCAGAGTGTGTGATACAGAGAGAAGGAGAGAGACAGATTTAACCAGTTGTGTGCACTTTAACAGTTTGTATGTCAGCAGATCTTTGGATAAGAATATATACAGCTAGAGACAATTGTATATAAAATTAATGATACTTGCGAGTGAGTTTAGAACTGCAGAGAGCGAAGTTGGCACTGAGTCAAAATGGATCACAGCAGGGAAGCTGTTCTTATTTCCTGGTAGAGGTAAACACTCAGTAACGGAGCTGGCTGGAAAATCAGACTGCAGAGTTAACACAGACTTGCAAGAGTTGCTGCCAAAGTTTGTTTCCTGAAATGTAAAGCGGCAGGAAATGCTTCTTAGGTTTAGAAGCTGGAGAAATGACAACAAGGATTTCCTTTAACAGGTACAAAAGCAGGATCTGTAGATTTTAGCTTTAGAGCTTGAAGCAGAGTGGGAACTACAAACTTCAATTATCAAGCAAAGCACAGGTGTACTGATCACACCTTTAAAGGGAGTTGAAGAAGTGGGTTGGTCTTAGTTCTTAAAGCTACAGGAATATGACAGATCCCCCCTTTCAGGGGCGCCCCCTTCTCGGATCCAAACCTGGTTTGTCAGGATGTAGACGATGGAAGGATGTGAGCAATTGGGGAGCATGTAAGTCCCTAAGGGGTATCCAAGAATCCTCCTCATGACCATACCCTTTCCAATGTACCAGATACTCAATCGTTCTACCCCGGCGGCGCGAATCCAGAATTGATTCCACTTCGAATTCCGTTTGATCTTCTATCAGCTGAGGAGAGTCCTTGATGACTTGAGGAATATAAACATCAGATCCTTGATAGGGTTTAAATAGAGAAACATGGAAGGATGGGTGTATCCTGTAAGATACAGGTAGATCAAGAATCGCTGCATTAGGGTTGATCATTCTTTTTATCTTGAACGGACCTATGAACTGGTTAGCCAGTTTTTTGCTTGGTACCTTTAACTTGAGGTTTTTTGTTGAGAGCCAAACTCTATCGCCAACTGAGTATTGAGGTGGAGTTAGATGTTTTTTATCAAAATAACTCTTTTGGGTACATTTAGATTTCTCTAAGTGAATCTTTAGGGAAGTCATAGTTTGTTTCAAATTAGAGACATAATCCAGAGCATAAGGTGATTTTGAGGTGGAGATGGAGTTGGGTACAGTGGTTGGATGATAACCATAAGTGGCAAAGAAGGGTGAAACTTTAGTAGAAGAGTTGATGGAATTGTTGTATGCGAACTCTGCAAGCGGTAACCATTCAACCCAGTCATCCTGGTTCTGTGAGATATAACACCTTAAGTATTGCTCCAAAGTCTGATTCAGTCTTTCAGTAAGGCCATTAGATTGGGGATGAAATGCTGTTGTCATTCTTGAGGAGATTCTTAACAATTTACATAGTGCCTTCCAAAACCTGGATGTAAACTGAGTCCCTCGATCAGTGACTATAGAGGTCGGTAAACCATGGAGTTTCACGATGTGATCAAAGAATGTTTTAGCTGTTGTGAGAGCGTTTGGAATTCTCTTAAGAGGAATGAAATGAGAGAGTTTAGTTAGATGATCTATAACCACTAATATGGTTGTGAATGAATTAGATGGTGGTAATTTGACTATGAAGTCCATTCCAATCATGGTCCAAGGGACTTCAGGTATAGGTAATGGTTTTAGTAAACCAAAAGGTCTGTGGTGTTCTTTTTTGCAAGCTGCACATACCTGACAATCTGACACAAAGGTAACTACATCTTGTCTTAAACCAGGCCACCAGTAATTCCTTGTTAATAAATCCTGGGTTTTAGTGATTCCAGGATGACCGGACATAGGGTTCGTATGATGTAGATGTAGGATCTCCTTCCTTACAGAAGGAGGAACGTATAACAAATTGTTGTAGAAGTATAAACCTGAAGTGGTGTCCTTTACGCAGCATGATGGAATGGTAGAATCTTTTAGTAAAGCTAATAAAATGTCTTTTTGTAGGCTAGAAGTTACAGCTATAAACTTGGTCTACGGTATAACTGTTTGTTGTTCTTCCTTTTCATTATGTTTAATGAAAGAACGGGAAAGAGCATCAGCTTGGATGTTCCTTGAACCTGGTCTATATGTGATCTGAAAGTTAAATCGGTCCAGGAATAAAGACCATCGGACTTGTCTTGATGACAAGGTCTTGTTTTTTCTAAGATATTGTAAATTCTTATGATCTGTAAGAACTGTAAAAGGTTTGAGTGTCCCTTCCAGTAGGTGTCTCCAGTGTTCCAGGGCACATTTGATAGCTAGAAGTTCCAGGTCCCCCACGGAGTAATTCCTTTCAGCTATAGACAGGAGTCGAGAGTAAAAAGCTACAGGATGTAGGACTGAAGTATCGGTTTGTTGTTGGGAGAGAATAGCACCAATACCAACAGTAGAAGCATCAAACTCTAACACAAATTGAAATTCTGGATTAGGAAGCTGTAGGATAGGAGCTGAAGTAAAACATTCTTTTTTAAATGCTCAAAAGCTTGTTGGGCTTCTACAGTCCAAACGAGTCGATTCTTACCGGTTAACTTAGTTAGAGGTTGGACAATGGATGAAAATCCTTTGTTGAATCTCCTATAAAAATTAGAGAAGCCTAGAAACCTCTGAAGTGATTTCACAGAGGTAGGTACAGGCCATTTGAGTATGGATGTAACCTTCTCTGGATCCATGTTTACACCGTTAGGGGAAATTATGTAACCCAAAAATTTTATTGTCTTTACATGGAATACACATTTCTCAGCCTTGGCATATAGCTGATGTTCTCTTAATCTAGACAAAACCCATCTTACATGTTTTACATGATCAGTTAGATTTTTGGAGTATATCAAAATATCGTCTAGATATATTACAACACACACATCCATTAAGTCTTTGAAAATATCGTTTATGAAAAATTGAAATGTGGCCGGAGCATTAGTTAAGCCGAATGGCATAACATTATATTGAAAGAGACCATAACGGGTTCTAAATGCTGTTTTCCATTCGTCACCGCTTTTTATCCTGATTAAATTGTATGCTCCCTTCAAATCAAGTTTGGTAAAAATGGTTGCATCTGTTAACCGTTCAAGTAATTCAGGTATTAAAGGAAGTGGATACCTATTTTTAATCATAATAGAGTTTAATGCTCTGTAGTCAATGATTGGGCGTAAGGTCCCATCTTTATTTGTGACAAAGAATATGCCCGCTGCTGCAGGAGAGGTTGAGGTAGAAATAAAACCTTTCCTTAGATTATCGTCTAGGTACTCTGAGAAATTTTAATTCTTTTTGAGAGAGTGGAAAAATTCGGCCGAACGGTATGATAGACCCAGGTTTAGTATCAATGGGGCAATCATAAGGTCTGTGTGGAGGTAGATTTTCGGCTTCCTTAAGGTCAAATACATCTGAAAAGTCTGAATACTGCAATGGTATATGAGGGTGTAGAGTTTTGATTTCCACACAGGGAAAACAGGTAGCAGAACAGTATGGGGAAGAGAAAGTTACTGTGTTACTGCTCCAGTCTATTTGAGGGTTCTGTTTTCTTAACCAAGGATAAACCAATATTAAGGGGTGTAGTGAGCTAGGAATGATATCAAACGTAATGTATTCTGCATGACCCATGTTACAAGAGACAAGTAAAGGAACAGTATGGTGTGTGATTGGGCCTTTTAAATAAGTAGAGCCATCAATAACCTTCACATAGATAGGGGTTTGCTTTTGCACACAAGGTATTTTATTAGTATCTACAAGGGTTTTGTCAATGAAGCTTCCATAAGCTCCAGAATCAATCAGCGCCTCAGTCTTGAGAAGATGCTGGTCCCACTGTAAAGACAATATGAAAGTTAATTGTGATTCATGAATGTTATCAGTATTTGGGTTAACTATAAGAATCTTACCCCTTTTTTGCCGGTTCAGAATAGGGCAGGAAGAGACACTGTGTTCTTTATTCCCACAGTACATACAGAGGTTTGATATCCTCCTTCTTTGTTTCTCTTCTTGGGATAATGGTCCACGGATGGCCCCAATTTCTATGGGCACAGGGGCTGTGGAGGTCTTTTCAGAATGAGAGGGTGTAAACCTTTTGAGGTAAGTCTCTGGGTGTTGTTTTTCGGCTCTCCTCTCTCTGTATCGTCTGTCCATGGCTATGCATATCTTTATGAGGGATTCCATGGTGTTTGGAGGTTCAATGCGAGAGATCTCATCCTTAAGATGTTCAGAGAGACCTAAACGAAATTGGTTTTTTAGACTTACAGTATTCTACTGTGAATCTGTAGCCCAGAGCTGAAAATCTGCCACATAGTCCTCAACTGGACGTTTGCCTTGCTTCAGGGTGCGCAAATTTGTTTCTGCGGTTAACTGGGTGTTGCAATCCTCATATAAGACAGCCATCTCCTTAAAAAATTCACTGATTTCAAAATAGGATCATCAGTTTCATAAAACTTATCAGCCCACGAACGGGGATCTCCAGTTAGATAAGAGATGGTAGTACAAACCTTGATCTTGTCAGTATAATATGTCCTGGGCTTCATGGAAAACATCAGCATGCATGCATTTCTGAATTCACGAAAGCGTGTTCTTTCACCAGAAAAAATACGTGGAGGGTTAACCTGTGGTTCAGGGTGATCAGCCTCTTTCCTTGAAAAGAAATCATTCATTAACCTCTTCAGGGTGTGGTTTTCATTTTTAACTTCAGTCAAACCTTGTGCTAAAATTTTAACTTTCTGGTTTAAGGAAGCTTTTTCAATTGCCATTGAGGCAGGATCCATGGTTTTTCTATATACAAGCTTTAAACTATAATGTATATATGTTAGTAAATTTCTTTAAGGCTTGATAATTCTGTTATAAGCTTGTATAATGTGGCTATTCCCAGAGAACCTTAAGTAAAAACAGAATTTATGCTTACCTGATAAATTACTTTCTCCAACGGTGTGTCCGGTCCACGGCGTCATCCTTACTTGTGGGATATTCTCTTCCCCAACAGGAAATGGCAAAGAGTCCCAGCAAAGCTGGTCACATGATCCCTCCTAGGCTCCGCCCACCCCAGTCATTCGACCGACGGACAGGAGGAAATATATATAGGAGAAACCATATGATACCGTGGTGACTGTAGTTAGAGAAAATAATTCATCAGACCTGATTAAAAAACCAGGGCGGGCCGTGGACCGGACACACCGTTGGAGAAAGTAATTTATCAGGTAAGCATAAATTCTGTTTTCTCCAACATTGGTGTGTCCGGTCCACGGCGTCATCCTTACTTGTGGGAACCAATACCAAAGCTTTAGGACACGGATGAAGGGAGGGAGCAAATCAGGTCACCTAAATGGAAGGCACCACGGCTTGCAAAACCTTTCTCCCAAAAATAGCCTCCGAAGAAGCAAAAGTATCAAATTTGTAAAATTTGGCAAAAGTGTGCAGTGAAGACCAAGTCGCTGCCTTACATATCTGGTCAACAGAAGCCTCGTTCTTGAAGGCCCATGTGGAAGCCACAGCCCTAGTGGAGTGAGCTGTGATTCTTTCAGGAGGCTGCCGTCCGGCAGTCTCATAAGCCAATCGGATAATGCTTTTAAGCCAAAAGGAAAGAGAGGTAGAAGTCGCTTTTTGACCTCTCCTTTTACCAGAATAAACAACAAACAAGGAAGATGTTTGTCTGAAATCTTTAGTAGCCTCTAAATAGAATTTTAGAGCACGGACTACGTCCAAATTGTGCAACAAACGTTCCTTCTTTGAAACTGGATTCGGACACAAAGAAGGTACAACTATCTCCTGGTTAATATTTTTGTTGGAAACAACTTTCGGAAGAAAACCAGGCTTAGTACGCAAAACCACCTTATCTGCATGGAACACCAGATAGGGCGGAGAACACTGCAGAGCAGATAACTCTGAAACTCTTCTAGCAGAAGAAATTGCAACCAAAAACAAAACTTTCCAAGATAATAACTTAATATCTACGGAATGTAAGGGTTCAAACGGAACCCCTTGAAGAACTGAAAGAACTAGATTTAGACTCCAGGGAGGAGTCAAAGGTCTGTAAACAGGCTTGATCCTAACCAGAGCCTGAACAAATGCTTGAACATCTGGCACAGCTGCCAGTCTTTTGTGAAGTAAAACAGATAAAGCAGAGATCTGTCCCTTCAGAGAACTTGCAGATAATCCTTTCTCCAAACCTTCTTGTAGAAAGGATAGAATCTTAGGAATTTTTATCTTGTTCCATGGGAATCCTTTAGATTCACACCAACAGATATATTTTTTCCATATTTTATGGTAAATTTTTCTAGTTACAGGCTTTCTAGCCTGAATCAGAGTATCTATTACAGAATCTGAAAACCCACGCTTTGATAAAATCAAGCGTTCAATCTCCAAGCCGTCAGTTGGAGGGAAACCAGATTCGGATGTTCGAATGGACCCTGAACAAGAAGGTCCTGTCTCAAAGGTAGCTTCCATGGTGGAGCCGATGACATATTCACCAGGTCTGCATACCAAGTCCTGCGTGGCCACGCAGGAGCTATCAAGATCACTGAGGCCCTCTCCTGATTGATCCTGGCTACCAGCCTGGGGATGAGAGGAAACGGTGGGAATACATAAGCTAGGTTGAAGGTCCAAGGTGCTACTAGTGCATCTACTAGGGTCGCCTTGGGATCCCTGGATCTGGACCCGTAGCAAGGAACCTTGAAGTTCTGACGAGACGCCATCAGATCCATGTCTGGAATGCCCCATAATTGAGTTATTTGGGCAAAGATTTCCGGATGGAGTTCCCACTCCCCCGGATGGAATGTCTGACGACTCAGAAAATCCGCTTCCCAATTTTCCACTCCTGGGATGTGGATCGCAGACAAGTGGCAGGAGTGATCCTCCGCCCATTGAATTATCTTGGTCACTTCTTTCATCGCCAGGGAAGTCCTTGTTCCCCCCTGATGATTGATATATGCAACGGTCGTCATGTTGTCTGACTGAAACCTTATGAATTTGGCCTTTGCTAGTTGAGGCCAAGCTCTGAGAGCATTGAATATTGCTCTCAGTTCCAGAATGTTTATCGGGAGAAGAGACTCTTCCCGAGACCATAGACCCTGAGCTTTCAGGGATTCCCAGACCGCGCCCCAGCCCACTAGGCTGGCGTCGGTCGTGACAATGACCCACTCTGGTCTGCGGAAGCTCATTCCCTGTGACAGATTGTCCAGGGTCAGCCACCAACGGAGTGAATCTCTGGTCTTTTGATCTACTTGAATCGTCGGAGACAAGTCTGTATAATCCCCATTCCACTGTCTGAGCATGCACAGTTGTAATGGTCTTAGATGAATTCGTGCAAAAGGAACTATGTCCATTGTTGCAACCATCAATCCTATTACTTCCATGCACTGCGCTATGGAAGGACGAGGAACAGAATGAAGAACTTGACAAGAGCTTAGAAGTTTTGATTTTCTGACCTCTGTCAGAAAAATCCTAATTTCTAAGGAATCTATTATTGTTCCCAAGAAGGGAACTCTTGTTGACGGGGACAGAGAACTTTTTTCTTTGTTCACCTTCCATCCGTGAGATCTGAGAAAGGCTAGGACGATGTCCGTATGAGCCTTTGCTTTTGACAGGGATGACGCTTGAATCAGGATGTCGTCCAAGTAAGGTACTACTGCAATGCCCCTTGGTCTTAGAACCGCTAGAAGGGACCCTAGTACCTTTGTGAAAATCCTTGGAGCAGTGGCTAATCCAAATGGAAGTGCCACAAACTGGTAATGCTTGTCCAGAAAAGCGAACCTTAGGAACTGATGATGTTACTTGTGGATAGGAATATGTAGGTACGCATCCTTTAAATCCACGGTAGTCATAAATTGATTTTCCTGGATAGTAGGTAGGATCGTTCGAATAGTTTCCATTTTGAACGATGGTACCCTGAGAAATTTGTTTAGGATCTTTAGATCCAAAATTGGTCTGAATGTTCCCTCTTTTTTGGGAACTATGAACAGATTGGAATAAAATCCCATTCCCTGTTCTCTTATTGGAACTGGATGTATCACTCCCATCTTTAACAGGTCTTCTACACAATGTAAGAATGCCTGTCTCTTTATTTGGTTTGAAGATAATTGAGACCTGTGGAACCTTCCCCTTGGGGGTAGTTCCTTGAATTCCAGGAGATAACCTTGAGAAACTATTTCTAGCGCCCAAGGATCCTGAACATCTCTTGCCCAAGCCTGAGCAAAGAGAGAAAGTCTGCCCCCCACTAGATCCGGTCCCGGATCGGGGGCTATCCCTTCATGCTGTTTTGGTAGCAGTGGTAGGCTTCTTGGCCTGCTTACCCTTGTTCCAGCCTTGCATTGGTTTCCAGGCTGGTTTGGGTTGTGAAGTATTACCCTCTTGCTTAGAGGATACAGAATTAGAGACTGGTCCGTTTCTGCGAAAGGGACGAAAATTAGGCTTATTATTAGCCTTAAAAGACCTATCCTGTGGGAGGGCGTGGCCCTTTCCCCCAGTGATGTCTGAAATAATCTCTTTCAAATCAGGTCCAAATAATGTTTTACCTTTGAAAGGAATGTTAAGCAATTTTGTCTTGGAAGACACATCCGCTGACCAAGACTTTAGCCAAAGCACTCTGCGCGCCACGACAGCAAACCCTGAATTTTTCGCCGCTAATCTAGCTAATTGCAAAGCGGCATCTAAAACAAAAGAGTTAGCCAATTTAAGTGCTTGAACTCTGTCCATAACCTCCTCATACGAAGATTCTTTACTGAGCGATTTTTCTAGTTCCTCGAACCAGAAACACGCTGCCGTAGTGACAGGAACAATGCATGAAATTGGTTGTAGAAGGTAACCTTGCTGTACAAAAATCTTTTTAAGCAAACCCTCTAATTTCTTATCCATAGGATCTTAGAAAGCACAACTATCTTCGATAGGAATAGTAGTGCGTTTGTTTAGAGTAGAAACCGCCCCCTCGACCTTGGGGACTGTCTGCCATAAGTCCTTTCTGGGGTCGACTATAGGAAATAATTTCTTAAATATAGGGGGGGGGAACAAAAGGTATGCCGGGCCTTTCCCACTCTTTATTTACTATGTCCGCCACCCGCTTGGGTATAGGAAAAGCGTCGGGGGGCACCGGAACCTCTAGGAACTTGTCCATCTTACATAATTTCTCTGGAATGACCAAATTGTCACAATCATCCAGAGTAGATAACACCTCCTTAAGCAGTGCGCGGAGATGTTCTAATTTAAATTTAAATGTCACAACATCAGGTTCAGCTTGATGAGAAATTTTTCCTGAATCTGAAATTTCTCCATCAGACAAAACCTCCCTCATGGCCCCTTGAGATTGGTGTGAGGGTATGTCAGAACAGTTATCATCAGCGTCCTCTTGCTCTTCAGTGTTTAAAACAGAGCAATCGCGCTTTCTCTGATAAGTAGGCATTTTGGATAAAAGATTTGCTATGGAGTTATCCATTACAGCCGTTAATTGTTGCATGGTAATAAGCATTGGCGCACTAGATGTACTAGGGGCCTCCTGCATGGGCAAAACTGGTGTAGACACAGTAGGGGATGATGTAGTATCATGTTTACTCCCCTCATTTGAGGAATCATCTTGGGCAATATCATTATCTGTTGCAATACTGTCCTTACTTTGTTTGGACACTATGGCACAATTATCACATAAATTTAAATGGGGAGACACATTGGCTTTCATACATATAGAACATAGCTTATCTGATGGTACAGACATGTTAAACAGGCTTAAACTTGTCAACAAAGCACAAAAAACGTTTTAAAATAAAACCGTTACTGTCACTTTAAATTTCAAACTGAAAACACTTTATTACTGAATATGTGAAAAAGTATGAAGGAATTGTTTAAAATTCACCAAAATTTCACCACAGTGTCTTAAAGCATTAAAAGTATTGCACACCAAATTTCAGAGCTTTAACCCTTAAATTAACGGAACCGGAGCCGTTTTTACATTTAACCCCTATACAGTCCCAGAATGAGGCTCTGTCTATAACTAGAAAGGCCCCCATCTGAAAAAGGTGTCCAACACAGTGCCTGCCGTTTTTCTAAACGTTCCCCAAGATTATAATACCAATAATTAGTTAGAATCTGCATAATATGCCTAGTAAAGCAACTGTTTTAGCCCAGAAAAATGTCTACCAGTTTTTAAGCCCTTTTTGAAGCCCTTTATTCTTTTATGTTTAACTAAGAAAATGGCTTACTGGTCCCCATGAGGGGAAATGACAGCCTTCCAGCATTACATGGTCTTGTTAGAAATATGGCTAGTCATACCTTAAGCAGAAAAGACTGCTAACTGTTTCCCCCAACTGAAGTTACTTCATCTCAACAGTCCTGTGTGGAAACAGCAATTGATTTCAGTTACTGTCTGCTAAAATCATCTTCCTCTTACAAACAGAAATCTTCATCCTTTTCTGTTTCAGAGTAAATAGTACATACCAGCACTATTTTAAAATAACAAACACTTGATAGAAGAATAAAACTACATTTAAACACCAAAAAACTCTTAACCATCTCCGTGGAGATGTTGCCTGTGCAACGGCAAAGAGAATGACTGGGGTGGGCGGAGCCTAGGAGGGATCATGTGACCAGCTTTGCTGGGACTCTTTGCCATTTCCTGTTGGGGAAGAGAATATCCCACAAGTAAGGATGACGCCGTGGACCGGACACACCAATGTTGGAGAAACAGGCTTATACAAAAGGTTATTACCAAGGGAGATAGCTGTTTTACTTAGTACAAGTTCTTTTTATAACACTTTACAAAATCAAAATAAAGTGAATAAAACAGATGAAATGAAGCCTTTGTATATTTTACACACTTGTAAAGAGTTGTGTTCTTTAAAGATAGAAGGCAGCAAACAAGCAGCTTATTGGTACTTGTCTGAGAAAAGCAGAATTTTATAGCAAAGTCTCTTTTTAGTTAAGCTAAGAAGTGAGAAACTGATTTGCAGTCTGCAATGTCCTTATATCAAGAGGTATCAGGTTACAGCAGGCAGAGTGTGTGATACAGAGAGAAGGAGAGAGACAGATTTAACCAGTTGTGTGCACTTTAACAGTTTGTATGTCAGCAGATCTTTGGATAAGAATATATACAGCTAGAGACAATTGTATATAAAATTAATGATACTTGCGAGTGAGTTTAGAACTGCAGAGAGCGAAGTTGGCACTGAGTCAAAATGGATCACAGCAGGGAAGCTGTTCTTATTTCCTGGTAGAGGTAAACACTCAGTAACGGAGCTGGCTGGAAAATCAGACTGCAGAGTTAACACAGACTTGCAAGAGTTGCTGCCAAAGTTTGTTTCCTGAAATGTAAAGCGTCAGGAAATGCTTCTTAGGTTTAGAAGCTGGAGAAATGACAACAAGGATTTCCTTTAACAGGTACAAAAGCAGGATCTGTAGATTTTAGCTTTAGAGCTTGAAGCAGAGTGGGAACTACAAACTTCAATTATCAAGCAAAGCACAGGTGTACTGATCACACCTTTAAAGGGAGGTGAAGGAGTGGGTTGGTCTTAGTTCTTAAAGCTACAGGAATATGACAGTGGGAGACCTGATATAACGGTTTCTATGCAGAAAATACGTTAGCCATGTGGAAAAAAATCATGCCCAAAAAGATTTATCACCACAGTACCTCACAAAACGAATAACATGCCAGTAAACGTTTTAAAAATAACATTTTGAATGTCATGCAAAGTTATCACTAAGCCTGCTACCAGTCGCTTCCACTGCAGATAAGGCTTAAACATTATTTCAGTATTAACAGTATTTTCTCAGTCAAATTCTAGTCCCTAGAAAATAACTCAACTGCGCATACATTTATCAGCCTGATACCAGTCGCTACTACTGCATTTAAGGCTGTACTTACATCATATGGGTAACAGCAGTATTTTCTTAGTCAATTCCATTCCCAGAAAATAATGTACTGCACATACCTCATTTGCGGGGGACCCCGCATGCTATTCCCCTCTTTCTGAAGTTACCCTACTCCTCAGAATGTCGAGAACAGCCAGCGGATCTTAGTTACGTCTGCTAAGATCATAGAAAAACGCAGGCAGATTCTTCTCCAAATACTGCCTGAGATACAAAAAACGGCACACTCCGGTGTCATTTTAAAATAACAAACTTTTGATTGAAGAATAATTAAGTAAAAACTCCAACTCCTCTCGCGACCTCCTTCTTTGCTGAGGGTTGCAAGAGAATGACTGGATATGACATGTGAGGGGAGGAGCTATATAGCAGCTCTGCTTGGGTGATCCTCTTGCAACTTCCTGTTGGGAAGGAGAATATATCCCATAAGTAATGGATGACCCGTGGACTGAACATACTTAACAAGAGAAATACCAGTAGTTCGTGGATGAAACATACAGGTATGTATAAATGCGGGCACCGTAAGTGCAAACCGTGTGAGTATGTCAGGGTGATCAAGGATTTTGCAAGTACTGTTACTGGTAGGAGTTATTCCATAGGTGCCTGCATAAACTGTACCTCTGACTATGTCATTTATCTTATAGAATGTATTCAGTGCAAGGTACAGTATGTTGGGCTCACATCAAGGGACGTGAACACAAGGATAAGAGAGCATCTCTCTTCCTTTAACATTAAGAGGACCACGAAACCATTAGTGAATCATTTTGGTGTATTTCACAAAGGCAATTTAACCAGTTTTACCTGGTGTGCCATCGAGAAGGTGAATAGACCTAGGAGAGGTGGTGATGTTGACTTACTGTTGGCAAGAAAAGAAGCATATTGGATCTTTACATTGGGCACATGTGTGTCCAATGGATTGAATTCTAAATATGACATTATGAACCATTGGGAATAGTGGTTTGTCATGTACAATAATATTAATAACTAAGATTTTAAGATTTTTTGTATTTATACCCATGCCTCTTTACTCTCTACCACATTATGAAATGACTATTTACTTATTTACCATTCCTTTATTCATATTCCTTTTACCATCTCTTATATACTTCTATCCATTTATTATTCTTTAATACAACATGTTATCTTACAGTAGCATTTCTCTTTTGATATTGTGTCCATCATAATTTGTGTACATACTAAATAATAAGTATACTTTATTATGTGAAGTAGCGGTTTAGGTACTACCTTATCGTGTGATAATCTTCATGCATTATGTTCCCATATTATATGGAGAGAACATTATGAATAGCGAGATTTGGTTTTCCACAGTGTAGTAAGTAATTAAGCAGCATTTTGTGACATCTAAACAAATAACAATATATCAAGTTCTCTATTAAACATTTGGGAGAAGTAATGAGTAACCTCTGCATGGTGCCACTAATATATATAGTGCTGTGCAGCGTTTATGTTTCCTATGCTAACTGTATTATATCCTGGTTGATTTGATTTTATTGTATCTTACCTAATAATGGTATGACAAGTTATTTATAAAAGTTCTGCAAAAGTGCTATAGCATATGTATTTAAACAACTATGTTAATAGAATGCTGACCTTTGTGGGTATACGATGACTGACTGATTGGATAATTACATCAAGGCGTATTTTATTTCTAACCAATAACAAGTGTGTGTTTGCTTTTTAAGAGGCACAGGGGCTTAGCACTGTAGGGCATGACTACAGATTCAATCTGAAACGCGTAAGCCTGTCAGTGCTACGCCCGTTGATGCCAAGTTCATGACAGTTGCTGCTGGTTCTTGCATGCTGATGGTTTTAATTTTGCCGAATAAAGAATTGGATTTTATTTGTTAAAGTGTCGGATACTTCTTCCTTTTAATCTATATTACCATATTCACATAGGCATTTTTTTTATATATAGGCTTTTACTTTGAAGCGTGTTTTATCTTAATATTAAGTCTGTAGGTTTAACAAACGAGTTTAAACATCCTCAGTTTAGGGGAATATTTATGTATTTATTCTGACACCGGTGTCATTTATTATTTAATTTTTAAAGGTTAATATACTTGTATTCAAATAAACATATATATTTTTAATTATAAATTTGTACTGTGATATTTGTAGATTTTACAGGCTATAGGGTAGTCACCTTTTAAATGTATTTTTAAATGTAATTACCTTTTAAATGTATTGTTAATGAATTGTTACACACATTTTTTAGCAGTGACCCTTGAAATTGGCCATTAACATATAGTAATCAAATTATTTGGAGAATAGTTCTATTGGGAATTAGCATTTTTTGCGCCACCTGTAACCATTTGTGAATTCTCTTTTTTACTGTTTCCTTGGGAAGAAACGTTTTTAGGTGAACAATATTCCCTGCTGCCAAGGATAATATTATATCTTATTTCCTTTACCTCACTGAGAGACAGAGGATTACTTAAAATTCCCGTCCCATGTCAAAGAGTACTACCCTCCATAAGAGACGAAAACAAACTTCTGACACTTCTCTGCCAACCTCCTGGGACAAAAGGCAAAGAATGACTGGGGGATGAGGGAAGTGGGAGGAGTATTTAAGCCTTTGGCTGGGGTGTCTTTGCCTCCTCCTGGTAGCCAGGTTCTTATTTCCCAAAAGTAATGAATGCAGCTGTGGACTTTTATGAAGAAAAGGAAAAACCAATTGTTTCCCATTTGTTCTTAATAATGTTCGCCATCTTAACCGGCACAGGAAAAGTCAAAGGAACTTTCCTGTCTTTGTAAACTCTGTCTAATTTAGGTATCATAGGTTATTCATGCAGTGCGGCCTTTGGAATCTCTAACGTAGACAGAACCTCCTTTAATAAAAAACGCAAGTGCTCAATTTTAAATCTAAAGGACAGTTCCTCCGCCTCAGGACTCCGACCCAGCAAGTTCACCCTCTGAAGCTACAGAGGTTAACTCATCTTTGGATAACTGGGACATAATAGCTAAATCCAATAAATATTTAGATGACTCTGGGTCAGGAGAGCTATGTTTAACCTTTCTCTTGTGTTTGTTAGACCGAGGTAATGCACTGAGGGCCGCAGACACCGCCGTTTGTAACTGCGTGGCTAAGTCCGCAGGAAGAAGGCCCACTACGGATGGAGGATTAGATGTACTACGGGGGAACTGCATGTGCATCTCCTCAGGTTCAAGTCTCAGCCAGAATGAAGGAAATGAACATAGACCACACCCGGTCACAGGGAGTGCAAGACAGTACTTCCCTTGTTATTACAAGTACAGCAAGTAATAGGAGCTTTGCAACACTTTCAAAAAAAGAAAGTGAAACTTAAAAGTGAAACCTGTTTGTTCCAGCCAAAAACACACAGTCTATCAGCCCAGGAAAAAAAATCACACAAAGCAGCATGTAAATAATTAATACACTGATTAATTAACCCCAACTATTCAATAAACCTCCTTTAGAGGATATTAACCCTGGATCCTATCAAGGTATAAAGAAGCCACACTGTGACCCTGTTATAGTGTT